>NC_083888.1:43185000-43455000 GCF_032452875.1 Bos javanicus | reverse complement strand
ATATATATATAATCTTTTATAAGCATGGAAGTGAGAATATTAACCACATACTAACCTCAAGTGATTTGTATTGAAAAACACAGAATGGGAGAGTTGAGGCTTGCACTTCGGAAAAGCAAAAGAAAGACATGGCGATCGCAAAGCATCTTTAACCTCCAGTGATTTATTGGCCCTCAGCCAAGTTATCAGGGGAATCTAATTCTTCTTTATTATTCAAATAAACCACATTTGGCACCATGGTTCCCTTTCAGAATAGCTTCACAAATAGACTGAGCTCTGTCATTTATTTGACCTTGTACTCGTATGCTAGGGCTGTAATTTCATTTGCCATTCTATATAACAAATGCAGAGAAACCTAAAATATGGAGATGAACAACAGGATGGGAAAGCAGTTTATGGTAAATATATCTGCATGGCTTAAAAAAAAAAGACAAAATTTTAAATGACCATCTATACCTTTTTCCTTCCACCTCCATTAGCTCTTACAGCTGCAGCCACCCTACCTCTTTCAGCAAGCTGCCTTGAACCAAGCCAATGCATAACCTTGTTTGCAGCTTCCTTCTAGCTGGCTTGCAATGGCACGGAGGTATCTTCTGCCAAAATGGGGATATGGTGAGAAGAAAAAAAATGACTCATCTGCAAGCTGGGCATTGGAGGCCATGGGCAGGTGATACGAGTATATTTTAAGAGAGGGCTTAGCTGGTTATAGTATATTTCCTTATGATATCACAGTGGAAATATCTGTTAACTTCCCATCTGCTCTAGGACCCATTATGCTTTAAACAGAATTCTGTTAAGTTGAAAACATTTTTCTGGCATAAGTGCATCAGAATCATCATCTTTTAACCCATTTTCAAGATAAAATGTTTTCAGAAGGGTCCACTTTTATCCTTTGGTTAACTGAGACCCAAGTCCTCTGCCTCGGGCAAATAAATTTTTGACTTTCTCATCAACATTTAAAAGAAAATGCAGTATTTGAATATGGATTAAGAAAAGCTGATTTAAAAGCACATAAAACATCAAGCTAGTCAATGCCATTGTAAGTACTGGATGTCAGAACATCATTCTCAAAATCATCTGAGGGGAGCAGTATCTTCTGCTTCCTTCTGTAATTTGTAATATGTGTGCTCCCCTTAGTTTCATGGGTCATTATAGCCTTGTTCTGAATGTGGATTCCAGTGGAAGCAAACTGATATGTCATAATCCACATATTAGCTCCCACAGAAATTGTATTTGAGGTTTATTTTAATATTTCAGTTACCAAAAAACTTTCTTCTCCTTAAGATGTAATACTTCCTTATTTTTGATTGTTGGCTATAATTGGCTATATTTCCCTTCTTGCTTTGGTTGCCAGGAAGCTCATAGGTAAATTTGATACTTTATCAGATCATTTATATCCCTTCTAATAAACTTTTATTCTGTTCTCTTACTATGCAGTAACAGATTACTTATGTTTATCTTTCTTTTCCCTAGACCCTAGTTCTATTTTGCCACTACTTTTTATTGTATATGTTTATGTAAGCTATTTCTTTTTTAGAAGAGGAGGGTTTAAATCAACAAATAAATATTTCTGTAAACTTTAATTTCCACTCCTATATTGAAGTAGAAATGCTTTTTATTTATCATATAAAGTCTTTTGGATTCTTTGGTGATTAAGCCCCTTACATGTTGGAAGAGGTTCCATAAAAGTGGGCTACCCATCACTGCTGCATTTTCAGTATTAGGGAAATGACTCTGTTTTCTTTCTTTGCTTTTACTTTTGCCTATTCCATTTTACGTAAGGAGCAGAATTGTCTTTAGCAGCTCCAGACACCATCAGCAGGCATAAGAAGTCATTTAATCTCCATGCAAGCCCAACTCAGCAACGATATCTGGGGATCTTCCTTTAAGGTAATGCTGAGTAGTGAGTACCTGGGAATCTTTACACCTAGGGATGCAAGTCAACAATGCATTTTCTACAACCTGAAACCATATCTTGGTTAAATTAAATGATTATCTCTGGCAAAGTCAAAGGTCTGCTGAAGATGTTTGGACATCATTGTAGCATAGATCACTTCATTCCCATCATCAAGACGATATGAAAACACCCTAAAGGCAGTAAGTGGCAAACACACATCCTGGACACCTGGAGTTACCCTCAATGGAGTGGGGGAGAAAAACCTGCTCTGGCTGTATCTATATTCATGCTACACAACTGAGCTTGCTAGAAGTTTCTCTGCTTAGTTCTCTCATGAGCCAAAAAAGAATCCTAATTCTTTCTTGAGAACATAAGCCATTTTAAAGCCACCATATTTATTTACATGTTCAAAGAAAATAAAACCGAGGAAGATACGTCTTGAGAGTTATAAATGCAGACACAGCTATGCACTAACAAACTGACATGTTCACAATATTCCTCAGCAGGTTCACTGGGTACAGACCTGATGATACACACTGTCTTGATTTAATAATACTGCTTAAAAAAGAAAGGAGGGAATATAACTATATAGATTCCTTATCACTGTCAAGAATTTGATGGAAAAATCACTGAGTCAAAGTTGTAGGATATGAACAGAGTGGTTTGCATTTAATTAAGGGTGTGTGTGTGTGTTTAAAAGATTAAGGATGTACTTAATTGAATAACTTTTAATACACTTTACATTGGATGTCACCCGTGAGCACTCCATACTCTGCAACTGAAAGAGGGCATGAAAGAAACTTGGGAAGGGTTATGTCTCAGGAAACCCAATTACTCTTTTAGGACTGAGAACATTAATTGGATTGGAAAATCTTTCCCAAAGTTTTAGCACAGAGTGTCCCCCTTATTCTTTGGGCATTTAAAAACACACTATGCTCTTATCAGATTATTTCCATGTTAACCCAGAACTAACTTCTGGAATTCTAAATTTGTTTTGAACTCCAAATATGTGCATTGGTATACGCAAAAATCACTTAGGAGTGATCTACCCTTCATCATTTCAGTTGCATAATGCCCTCAAATGAAGACTTCTGTCCACACCACGTTTGTCTAGCTGCACGTTGGACTCTTTGGGGTGACACAAAACACAACTTCCACACAGGGCCACAGCCCACGGTGGCCAGCATCTGCCCTCGGGTGAGCCGAGACACTGACTATTGATGCACACTTACTTTATAACCCATCCCACGCAGAGGCGGGCGAAAACTGTACAGAAGTTGCCAGCTACCATACCATGCCTGCGTAGCTATTTTATTCCTATGGAAGCCTCAATGATTTGCCTCAGATTATAGGAAAAGATTGACTTAATGTGATAGTAGAGAAGCAGTGGAATCTCTTGTTTTTAAGGAGAAACCAGCACAGGGTTAAAGCCAAATTTTTCTTGAACAGATGATATTTCAGATGGCCACACTATTCCAGATGCATCAATTTCCTTGAAAATCCAATCCATATATGTGCATATGCTGTGCTGGCAGGAGGACTGACTGAAATGGCCAAAACCCAAGAGCTAATATTCTTTTGGCCAGAATAATGCAATTATTATTTTCCTAGCTATCAGTCTAAGCATACAGAGCCATCTGTTATGCAAAGCAAACATACACATCTCAATTACAGAAAATGCAGTTGCCTTGACAGAATTTGGATTACACCACTAACCAGGGCTGTAAAATGTGTTTTGAGCTAGTATATAATGGATGCTTTTCAGGAGTTCCCTAATTAGCATTTACCTGCTTAAACTAATTATTCATCCTTCCTCTTCACTGGCTTATTAAACTTTGTTGGATAGCCTGCACAAAATATATGAATACGGGCACTGCAGAACAAACAGTGGCTTTCCCAGGTCTATACAGTGTTAATATGGTGGCACACCAATTTCAACATTGGTGATTCCCAATACTAGGTCTCAAACAGATTAAGACAAGGCTTCAAGTCTATTAAAAGCCATTAGAAAGCCAGAGATTTCCATGAGACACAAGAATACTAATATTGAGTTGACAATAGCCCAGTTTCTATCATTTGGTTTGCTCAAGTCCACATAAAACAGAATTGCTAGATACACTACAGCCAATAGCTTGCACATCCTTCAAGCAAGAGTTAATGCCCGCCGCCCCACCCCGGGCTTGGAGTCTCAAAAGTAAATAATTAAATTTGGCAGGGTTTCTCCTCCTCCCCCAACCCTCCTCAAATGCCAACGATCTCTCTTTATTATCTCCCAATGTCTTTCTTGATTTAGCTATTACCCAGCAAACTCACTAACAGCCAAAATGTTCCAGCCATGCTGCCTCCTTATAGCAGTGCCAACTTTCAGAAGCAATGGGTCTGGGGTGAGTCTTGCCTAAGAGGAGAGAGGCAGATCTCATCTCCATCTTTAGCTCAAAGGAGCAACTGAATGAGAAGTAGATTATCCAACTTGGCAGATCATCACATACATACAAAATCCCTCCCATGGAACTGCGTTTTTCTCGTGCCAAACCACCAGATGAAAAGGGTCAGCCTCAGCCAATCACCTGTATGGGCATGGATACCCAGATGTTGAGCATTTGAATGGAGAAAACATCTGGATAATTAGTGGAACTGCAAACTTTTCTTCAGGGTATTTTGGCATTCTGTAGTGGCAGCCTGTGTCTGGGAATTGAACAAAAGTCAAATTTTTGTGTTCCAGGGGGACTATCAAGAACGCATGTCTAGGGCTTTCATCCCCTGCCCCCATGTGCCTCCGTTTCCCCCCCTCTCCCTACCCTGCTTTTCACCTCTGACAGACACGTGTGGGTAATTAAATGGCAAATAACCAAAGATTATCTTATTTTATGAAATCGTCTTTCTGCATAAGGAAGCATTTGCAAAGGCAGCAAAGTGCCTACTTGCAGGAACCGTTCCTCCCCACAACACATTTTAATGGTCTCTTTCAGCATTTCTTGACTCCAGATGACTCCCTGTCACTGTGTCAGCTCCCAGGACAGTGCAGGGTCCTCCATAAACAGCCAGTAATAGGACACAAGGGAAGCACCATTAGTGTGTCCCTCTCCTACCGAGCACAGAGGTTTCAAAGTTCAAAACAACCAAGGGAAGAAACTTCATTTGTTCTCAATAAATTAATAATGATCCTTAGGGGGTAGGGACGGGGGACTCAAGTTTTGAGCACAAGTTGATGCCAAACGTTCTGGACTGACATACAGCTTTCTCAATGACTTTGTGAGCAGAGTCAGGGAGAGCCATTAAAAAAAAAAAAAACTGGATAATTCACTCCAAACAGAATATCTGTTGAAGAAGAAGGGCAGGCATGAGGCTGAAGGAGCCTTCACAATTGCGGTCAAGAATCTAAAACGGTTTTACTTACTTGTGAGAGGCCTAGGTAGATGGAGACTGTTTCAGAAATGTACAAAAATTTTCCTTCTTGATTTAGTGCAAATACAAAGCCATCCAGGGACTGCAGGAAAAAAAAAAGAAAGGTTAGTAAGTATATGTGATGGAGATTTCGTTAATAAGGCATCTAATACAAAGCAACATATAACCAAATTTAAGATCACTTTTCCTTCATGTTTAACAGAAGTCTAAGATCTTTAACTACCGCATTATACATGAACAAATAAAAGGTCTGAATTAAGACCACAAGCTAGCTTTCCCCTATTTCAGGCAATTCCTTATGTGTCTGTCATTTAATCAAGATGCACTGCATATATGTATAAAATCAGGCCATGTTGACTTTCTGAGATGTTGCCTTTATGTTTTTGGATTCAGTAGTTACTGAGATTAAATCAGCACGGTTAGGAAATACCTGAACAGGAATGAAAGCTGTAATGGAACAAGAGAAAAAAAGAGTTCTTGTATAAAAAACAAGTAAAATCACCACTTATGCTCCTATGGACGTCAATAATTTGCTAATTAATAAAGGATTATTCTCTCCTCAATCCCAGTGCCTATTGTATTAGAACAAATAGGAAAAGTCAATATATTATGAATAAATGTTTACAGGCTGAAGCTTCATAAATTGTAATCCTTCTTTTGCAAAACTCTATATTAAAGCTTTACTGTGATAGATCTAGTTTCTATTACAACTCCTGAAATGGAAAGAAAAGAAGAAAAGGGGGAGAAAAGAAGAATACTGCATATTATATGCAGCTCCTGAAATGTTAGCCTACTTTTCAAATAGAGGGCTGCAATTTCAGTTTGATGCATGGTGTAAATCATCATGGACTCCCAACTGAAAGATATCACTCAAATTGAGAATAAATTTGTTTCAAATTCTTGCAATCCAAGTGCATTTTATATGTTCCATCATCCTCACATCTTGTGTTTTGTTTTATTTATTTTTAATCAAGTGGGTTGCACAAGTACTGCTTGCCTAGGAAAAGAAGTTTTAAAGATTAGTGATATTTACAAAGGCTGTGAGTTTGGAAATACAGGGAATCCTCATTGGGAACAAGGTATGTGGCAACATTAAACTAATGACATAATTTTTAAATACAGAAAGGTGGAAGAAGCATGTAAAATTCAGGTAGAAAAATACACGGCCTTAAATCTCAGTGATAATTTCAGTCTCTTAAAATACTGAACTTTTTTGGAATTTTATATGTATATATTGAATATATGTATATAAATATGTGTATATATCATTATGGGAATATGTGTGTGTATATGAAATTTGATTCCATGCTTCCTGATTCCTTTTCACCGCCCCACTGATCAGAAACTATGAGAAGTACCCAACCTCCTCCTCTGAAAACAATTGGGTGAAAACAAGTGGGTTCTAAAAAGAATCCAAAAATTCGATTCAAAAGTCACATTGTACTGTACCACATAAAAGCAAATTACATAATAGACAAGATTCTGGTCAAGATAGTACAATAATAATAGCTCACATTTATTATATACTAAGTAGGTGGTATTGTCTCTTTTAATTTTTACAAGTAGCATTTGAAGTAATTATGTTATTATCCACATTTTACATACAAGGAAATTGAGGCTTAGTGAAGTTAGCCAACACGCCTGACCTTAGTAAATGATGAAGTTAGGATTCAAACTCAGATTGTCAGATTCAATCACACTGCCTTGACTTCCACTAAAAATAAAGATTTTCTACTTGATACAAGGACATTAATGAAAAGATAAATTGGACAGCATTTCTGAAATTAACATATTTGTATTGAGGCAGCCTATAACTTCTTAAAATCATTCCTTGTTCTTGAATGATTTGTTCCAATCATAGAATCCTACCATTTGGAGGAGATGAATGGGGAGTGGAATGACAAAAAGAATTCATAAGTCACTTCCCCAAGAGGTCACCTTTGCTCTGTAATATCTCCCTGGAAGCATCTAGGGGGCAGAAAACAAAACAATGTCTAAGAGAACTGGACTCCTGATCTTTGACAAAACTTCCAAGCCTTCTCGAGCCTCGTGAGAGCCAAACTTTCAAGCTTCCAGTATGATACAGCGGAAGCTTACTTTGAACCAAAAGTGCAAAAATGGATGTTTCCTTTGTAGAAGTTTGGGGAGCATCTCAACATCTTCGACTCAAGCCAGGTATCTCCTAAGGATGATTCATGAGGATTAGGACTGCCTCTTTTGACCTTCTCCAGGGAGAGAAGGGCCAAATTAGGTTTTTTCTATTCAACCTAAGAGCCGTGGTCTAGAATATAATCACAGGGAGTTGTGTAAGCCATTTTCTCAAACCCTAAAATGCCCCTGTCACATCAGTGGGACACACAGAGAGACAGAAGATACCTTCTGTGGGAACCAGTGACAATCAAAAGAATGAGAGCAGAGAAAAGGATTAATGGCACAGAGATGACCCCTTGTAGTCTAAACTCTCACTTTTCAGGTGAGGAAAACCTGGCACAGACAGGTTAAGCGGCTGGGTAAGACCACAGTCAGCTAGTGGTAGAGCCAGGATTAAATACACCACTTCCCATAGTATTAACAAAGCATTGATGACATTGTATCATCCTGGGGTGTGTGTGTGTGTGTGTGCGTGTGTGCACGTGTGCGCGGGCAGGTGCACACGTGCACACATGCGTGCTGAGTTGTGTCCGACTCTCTGCAGCCTCTGCACTGTATTTTGCTAAGCTCCTCTGTCCATGGGATTCTCCAGGCAAGAATACTGGAGTGGGTTGCCATTTCCTTCTCCAGGGGATCTTCCCGACCCAGGGATCAAACCCGCGTCTCCTGTGTCTCCTGCATTATTAGGTGGATTCTTCACCCACTAGCACCATCTGGGAAGCCCCATAACCCTAGTAGAATTATCCAACTCCAAAAGAGACTGAATTTCTTAACAGCAGGGAGACATCTTACTTATTTTTAGCCAGCATCTAACAACTGCTCAAATAAGACTTAGGAAATCCAGTTCTAGCTCCAAGCCCAAAGCTCTTTCCCTCACATCACACACATTAGAATGACTAAGAGGAAGGGCAGTTATTTCCTCCAAGAGTTTTGTTTATGGAGCTGTTAGATTATTTGCAGATTCTGATGCCACAGATGTCTCACATAGTCTGGGATATCTCCTGACATTCGGAAGATCAGAGTTAGACTGGATCCTTTCATAGTCTTCCAAAATACTCAGTGCTATTCATTTGTCACTGACACACATCCTTTGCTTTCTCACTGAAAGGGATTATGTTTTTTTAAAGTAGGTTCCTATCTCAATATACTTGCTAAAATACTAAAGGAGGTTTGGGCACCGTGGCAGGGAAAAGGAATATCTGGAGGCTAAACATCTGATGCTATTAAGCAGCGGCGATCTAAGAACTGGCCAGTTTTGTTTGGCAAAAACAGAGGCTTCGACACATGTTCCAATTTCCTGGTGAGATTAAAATGAGGCTATGTCTACATGACACAAAGCATCCAGTCAATTCAATTAAAAATAACAGCCAATTTGGTTGGGGGGAAACAACTAGTCAGATTAGTTGTTTGCCACTACAGAGGTAAACAAAACAGGTTAGTTAACCATATTTTTCACTTTCATGCCTATCATCTGAGTCAACTGTATCTATAGTATGAGATAAAATTAATAACTCGGGTGTAAGTATATTTCAAATAAAGAATGGGATATGAAACCCGGTGTCAGCAGGTTGGCAAGGTCCGTTTTCACATGGCCATTACCCTCTGCTTCAGGGTCATCCCTGTCTATAGTTAGCTGTATTTTGCTGCTTAGAAAAGTTTTAAGAGTAGCATCAATATTGGTTTAATGTGGATGTCTTAATTTTAAAGGGTGGGAGGAAGGAGGAAACATTCAATTAGTCTTGGGAACCAGATATGATTAATCTGCAAGTTCAGTGGAAATTTCAAAAATTTTGAATCAAGAAAGCTACTATATAGAGCTGTTTCAATCACTGCAGGCTACCTTTTAATTTTTTTTTTTTAAACTGCCCACTGTTTTCAACAGGCGCCAATTAAGATTCTGGGGTCAAGGGGTTAATTACATCTTCTTACTCAGTATGTAGAATTTTCTGATTATTAACTAAGGTTGGATTAAGATGAAAAAGAACCAACACAAATGTTAATGCTAGTTCCTCCTTGAGAAGATTTATTACAAAGCCACGCTGAAATCTATCTGCTTTCCTCAAAGCAGATGGAGAACAAAATCTTAGAAGAAACAGTAAAACAGACGTTTTCAAGGCATGCAAGTATCTGATTCATCAAGACAGTTTTCTTACTACTAAAACCAGTTCTTAGGCATCTCGACAGGGCTGATGAGAGATTTCCTTTGTCACATCCCAGTAAGTCTATGAGGTACGCATGCTGCAGCGAGGCTTGGATACACAAGTCAGGAGCCACAGCGTCTCTGAATAATAATGCCTGTAATTATAATTTATATCCCCTGACATCAGAGTAACATATAAAGTGTAAGGCGCAGTTTCTTAACCCCAAAAGCCGAGTGCCTCTAACAGTATTTGTCAAATGATGAGGCTATTTCCTTGCAGGGTATAAAACTAACTATAGCTTCATGATTGAAGGTATACTAATGTTTAATGCATTGTGCTAAATGGATTTATATTTGTCAAAGTTGTTTTGTGTCTGCTTTCTTTTTTTATCCCCTGCATATTTCCCTGCAACCAAATTTCAGAGTGAAATCTTACTACAGTGCCCTTACAGAGGCAATTCTCACGTACAAGACTACTCTGAAATGAGTGGTTCTTTCTACAACATTCCAATGTAGAAGAGGAAAAAAAAAATCACCCCGAACTCTTTCCCTATGACCTATCCCCAGTTAGAGTGAAGAATTACCAGTAGGCTAGGTTATTTTAATGACAGATTATTTTAAACTAAGCCTTCACCATCTGTTCCACCCCCTAATTATGAATGCAAAAAGAACATATTTCACAATTACATCAGTAAAAAAGTAAGATATACGTGATTTAAATGCAAGCATGTGCTTCATGTCCGATGCGCCGTGCATCTGTGATGTTCTTCTACTTCAGGCTTTGGTTAACCCACCCGTGATAAAGTACGGTCTCGGACACACAGCGTTCCCTCCAAACCCAGCATTTTTCACTGTTCTGATATAATTCTGTTAGGACAAGAGCAGAACATGAACGTGGGCACAAAGCTTGCCAGCCAGTAGAGACTGGCTGTAGCGTTTTACAACTCCTACGATGACTCTGCTGTTAACAAGGAGAGGCTGTGTGAGAAAATTACTTCTGCGACCTGAGCAATGGGTGAGCGCTGGGAGTACGTGAGTCTGCTCTTAAACCACATCTCCATCATCGTGAAAGAGTGAAGAAGCACAAAAGAAGAACGGTCTGGAGACTGAGGACGGGGCTCCACTGCTTCTCTTTCCACTCTGTTTTGGCAGCAGATAAAAGAGTTAGAAGTGTTTCTTACATTTTTTGGCCTTTGGACACAATAACACTTTGATCGAGCTCATTAAAGCACCATGCTGCCCTCTGACTGCACTCAGGAGCTGATACTGGACTGTTCACGCACACGCATGCAGACTCCCGGCAACCTCGAGGAGAGCCCGGGATGATGTCCAGAAGCGCCCACATGTATCTGTTTATGGGGAAGACAAAGTTCCCCAAATTCTGCCTTTGCAATCTGAGTTTTAACCATCAAGTGCTGTGGAAACAAAAGCCTTATTTTTAGAAAGACTCTTAAGTATATTTTCTCAAAGTGGAGAAAAGCACACATCAAAGGTGTGGATTTTTATTTTAACTCTCAGAAATCTCTCTGCGCTTTCTGGCTCCTGCATCTTTTCCTTTGTGCCCCCACCGGCAATGAGTCAATAATGTGAAGGATGATAGAAGAGCTTTATATGATGATCACGTACCCAAAGCCACATGTTCCCCAATCACAACAGCGAATTGGATTAATTTGGTGAAATTTGACTATTTTCCCTCTAAAACAGAACTCCAGAACAACAAACCTTGACACCGCAAGACATCTTTCCTAAGAGTTTCCTTAAACACACAAATCCACACATCTTAGGTGAGAAAACACTGCCGAGAGACACAGGCGGCCTCTCTTCAGTTCTTAGAGGAGAAGTACCAGAATAAAAGGGGAGATGTTGAGCTAGTGAAATGTTATGACATGAAAAGAACAAAGACATCGGCTTTCTGAGCAAGGAGATCAGGTTTTGCTTCTGCTCATTAAAATTCCATTTCATGGAAGCTGTGTATCAAAGTGCTGACCTTTTTTTCTCTGGGATGCTAGTTCAAGCCTTACATCCAGCCTTGAGGGAGGTGAATGTCTTGATTTGAACATCCAGCCAAATGGACAGCAGGCTCTGCTATAAAGACAGGGTGCGGCATTTGGTGGAGGCACGTGTGCCGGTGTCTCTGAGCCACGGGGGACAACATGCAGACCTCACATTATCTGTGGCTTGTCCCAAGGGACCAGGACTCTACCTGAGGCAGAAGTGACCATGTGCTGCTCACAAGCTCCTTCTGCCTCAGGGAGAGGACTCCCACTAATTATCCTAAGGCACACATATTCACTGGAACATTAAAACATCACCTATCTTGCATGTGGTGCATTAGTTTACTGAAACATAGGCTCTTCAGAACCTAGGAGGTAATTCCTTATTGTGCATCTTTTTTCTTGAATTCAGAATTCTCTTTCAAATTAAGGGAGGAGTTCCCAGGTCAGCAGGGTAACATAAGCACTCCGTTGTACTGGTCCTGAAAGGTCTAACAACGCCACTGCTTTGCTTTGGCTACACATGAAGCTTGGCTCCAGGTGTCGTTCAGATTGTCTGTGTTATACAAAAGAGCACACAAAAAAAGAACAGAACCGAATAATTGTTCACTGGGCATCCTGTAGATCACAGGCGACTCTAGGGAATGGTCATAACACTCTCACATATATGATATACAGCAGTATATATGAAATATACTACTATATGGGCTTCCCTGGTGGCTAAGACAGGAAAGAATCCACCTGCAATGCAGGAGACTGGGTTTGATCCCTGGGTGAGGACGACGCCCTGGATAAGGGAATGGCTACCCACTCCAGTATTCTTGCCTGGGAAATCCCATGGACAAAAGAGCCTGGTGGGCTACAGTTCATGGGGTTTCAAAAAGTTGGACATGACTGAGTGACTAAGCACACACACACATACTACTATAAATCATATATATTATCATCGCATGTTAGGAAAAAAAGTGAGTGTTAGTCACTCAGTTGTGTCTTTGTAGCCCGCCTGGCTCCTCTGTCCACAGAATTATCTAGGCAAGGATACTGGAATGGGGTGCTATTTCTTTCTCCAGGTAATCTTCTCAACCCAGGGATCGAACCTGGGTCTCCTGCACTGCAGGCAGATTCTTTACCATCTGAGCAGCTAGATGCTTTAAACAATGCTCAGTTCACTCAAATATTCACCTTAGAGAAGAGGGAATGGAAGGAAACTAACACTTGTTAGGGAAATTATTTAGAACAAATTTTGACCTGGGCATTATTTAATCCTATATTACAGATAAGGAAACACATCTCAGGGAAATCAAGTACACGGCCCAATGTCACACAAGAAAATGTGGTAGGTGTAGGAAGAAAGGAACCTCCTTTTCCTCCTGCCACTGGGATACCTGCTGGGGATTTTACTTGTTTCACACCCATCACAGTTGCTAGGAGTCTATGCTTCCTCTAGTATTTCTTTCCACATAAGTGGTTGTCATGTCCCTACTGCTTCAGTGTTATGCATTCAGAAAACACCTGTTGAGGGCTTCCTACGCACCAGGCCTATACTAGCTGAACAAAGAGCAACTCAAGAGTTACTTTCTTAAACAAAATTCATCTATTGGATCCAAGATGAAGAAAATGAGAAAAGTGGGAATTCACTTTATAAAACAAAAACTCACAAGGCAAAGTGACTTAGGACACTCTCCATACATGGTGGGGACTCTTGTCTGATATTACCAATCTTCACACCTCTAATATCCTGTTTATGGGTTGGAAAAGGCATGGATTGATGGAATTTGCATTTTTAAAGCTTTGCTGAGCCGTAATTGACACATGAAATTGCAAAATATTTAAAGCATGTATTGTGATGATTGGATATACATATACATTGTAAAAGGATTCCTCTTACCTGGTTAATTAACATAACCAATAGCTCACATGATTATCTTCCTAGAATTTGTAAATGTCCATTCAAGAGAAAACCAGTCTTGAATATTCGTTGGAAGGACTGATGCTGAAGCTCCCACACTTTGGCCACCTGATGTGAAGAACTGACTCATTGGAAAAGACCCTAATGCTGAGAAAGATTGAAGGCAGGAGAAGGGGACGACAGAGGATGAGATGGTTGGATGGCATCACCGACTCGATGGACATGAGCTTGAGCAAGCTCTGGGAGTTGGTGATGGACAGGGAAGCCTGTCGTGCTGCAGTTCATGGGGTCGCAAAGAGCTGGACCCGACTGAGTGACTGAACTGAACAAACTAGAGACTATAGACCTCAAGGAAATTCTCATGACTTAGAGGGAGAGGCTAATGCCTAGAAATAAAGAAGGGACCCCAGTTAATCAATAATTGCTAGATCTACACCTCTTAACAGGCTACTGCCAGGATGGGACTTGAGAACACACAGTAGCAAGTCATGGAGCGTGCCAGCACACTCACCCCATTTCTGGTTCCAAAGTTTCCATTTAGACTAAGAATTTTTTCCTTTCTCTCTCTGGTTATATATACATATATATATGTATATATATACACACACACATACTATTTTAAATAGAAGTTAGTGTGAAAATAAGATTGACTTTATAGAAATTTATTTTCCAGTCGTGTTTGCTTAAATGATACATCCTTGAAGATGGAAGGTAGACCCATATTGGTGTTTCTGTTATGGCTGATTATGACATGAACTGGACTGTTTACTGGACACTGGGTAACTTTAAAGAACAGGATTTTCAAAATAAAAAACAAAAACTTTGTACATGTATTCCTTTAGGTAAGGAGTCTGTGTCAGAGGTAGTAACAAAGATTGAAGAAACCTATAACGACTTGAGCATATTAAAAGACCCATTTAGAGACCTCAGATATTTAGCTGTTGCATTCACATATGAGTTTCATTTTAGGAAACACTTATTGATCTCTCTAAGGAAAGGGTATTAAAAAATCTGTAATGAAAAGAGCTTAACTGTGACAAATATGGTCACCATGGATTAACTGGATTACACGCCTCCTCCCAAATTCAGTCACATGTTGAAGCCCTAAATTCCAATGTGACCATATTTGGGGACTGGGTTTTTTAAAGAGGTAATTAAGTTAAATGAGGTCATATGGGTCCTAATCCGATAGGACTGGTAGTCTTATGAGAGAGAGAGAGAACAGTCCCCATACGCATGCACCTAGAAAAGGCCCTGAGTGCACACAGTCAGAAGGCGGCCATCTGCAAGTCAGGAGTAGAGTCCTCACCAGAATCCGACCATGCTAGCACCTTGATCTTGGACCTTTAGACTCCAGAACCATAAGAAAATAAATTTCTGTTATCTAAGCCACCCACTCTATGGTATTTTGTTATGGTAACCTGAACTAGGATAGTAGTTTAGACATTCGGGGAAAATGGTTGGGCCCTGAAAGTCCTCAGTGTTAACTTCAGGAAATCACTATAACTAGAGTCTCTGCTCTTTATTTCATATATCACTCATGTAATTAATAATTAATTTTCACTAGATCCACATAAAGCCATAAATATGATGGACTGCTAATGGTAGCATTTAGTCCCAGAAATCGACAATGCTTATTAGGATTGTTTTGGAGATCTTTTCAAGTAATTGCACCTATTCCGTATCTTCTATTTACAACATTGATACCTTTATATTGGTTTTCTGTACATTTCAAATGCTTAGAGGGCTACATGACTTCATTGCCTTAGCTCCATAGAAGGTAGAGATGCACATTTATGGGAAAATCAATTACTCCGATAGAATTAGAAACCTGGTCCTGAATGATCTTGGGATAAACAACTTGGTGTACCACCTGCTACAGCTTTCGGCTGCTTTGCCGACCTTCTCTTTTCATTTCACAGTCGGCCGGTGGGTCTGAGTGAGAAAGACCAGCCTACACGCTTGTCCACAGAGCTCTCATCCTGTTCAGAGGTCTAAGGAAATGCTGCTGCATTTATCCCCACATGCCTACTTAACACACACGAAGCAAAAGGGGCTGTGGATTTTTGTTGTTTGCTAACATATTTGCATATCTCCAAAGCATAACAACTAATGTCATATGAAATCTCCTTCAGAGAATCTCTAGATGATATCCTTCAAAGCAAAACAACTGAGTGTGAAATTTGCCAGCACTAAATTTGCTAGGTGTGCATTCAGACCAAATTCATACTATTAAAAGCAGTGGTACTCGGCTACATATCTTGGCTTCTCTGTGGTCCAATTCAGAAACAGGATGAAAGGACTGGGCTGGAGTGTGAACTTTTTGGTGTCTGTAATTTTGGGGGATAAAGACATTACTAAAGAAGAAAATTAAATTCTGGCATTTTCCTCTGACTTTCCAAAGTGAAATTTTTTTCATGAAGACTGAGATTGGAGTTTTCTTCCTCTTTCCAATCTCCTTCAATGACTATCGTGACTAGAAGAGAATTCAGTGCCATCACTGAAAAGTAACTGGCTAATTTATTACTTGAATTTCCAGGATCAAAAGATGCTTTACCCAAGATCTCAGTGAGATTTAATAGGCATCGTGGGACTGAAGTTGTCTGTAGAGAAGTATAGCTAATGGAAATGCAAAGAGAAAACCTAAAGTGACTAGCTTGAATGTGAAATCAGACATGGTACAGTGATTTGAAGAAGGTGAAGGATGAAACTATGGAAACGACCGGGCTTACCGTCTCTGCCTTTCTGACCCACACGTCGGAGGCAGCAAAAAGGACAGACCCAACTATTTTCTTGTTTTCACTATTAGATAAGTCAAATAATCACTGTGAGTTTTTCCCTTTAAAATGCAAGCCCAACTTTGTTTAAAAAATATTCAAAAGATATGATTCTGTTTTGTCTTGAAGCTTTTACTAGTGTATTCATCATGAGTGTTAAAGAAAAAATTAGATGCAATACATGAATTGTCAATAAATGGTCAATTTTTTCAGGAAAAGACTGTTATATAAATTTGAGATGCCTAGACACTTACTTGGCTATCCTGATAGCTCTAAAGGTGCTCAAATATGCTGTTATAGTTACCAAACAGGGCTGGATTGCTTCATGGAAATAAAAATGCATATATATATATATACATATAAACATATATACACACACACACACACACACAAACATATATATATACACACACACACCCCCTATAAATTTCCCAGGGCAAAAGGAAATGTAAGAAGTTTTGGCCCAGACATTATTTTCCTTCCTCCCCAACCCCTACCCAACCCCGCCCCATTCTGGAATGCTATCATCGCCCAGGATCATCCCCTTCTTAGGTTGCTTAGTGAAGTTGGAGGCCAGTAACTGACATCCTAGACACCTGTCAAAGAGAGGCAGACTTTGCTGGTCTGCTTTTTCCTAAGCAGCACACAGCATCAGCCTGCTAGGCAGGTCTAAGTGACTGTGGATCTTGTCTGGGGCTATTTGCCATGGGTGGCTACAGAACACCACTTATCTACTTTAGCTGTAGAGGCTGTATCAACTCACACACCTGAGGAATCACTGGACAAAGTGTTTTCAGTGACTCAGGGCCATGTGCTTTATTGAAGTTATGTAATAGCCATAATGTTATACATCCTGCAGGGATTCACTGTAACAATAACCTACGTTATGCATGATCTAGTCAAAGGCACTGATGTGCCAATTTGCAGCAATTCCAAAAGAAATTTGCAGTTGGCCATATTGATAATTCATTCACTAGAAACCTTGAATCAATAGTCTCAGTCTAATTCTAATGTGCACAATGATCCATTTACTCACATTTTTGACTTAAATAGCCAAAGATAGGTTAGAACAAAAATAATTTGAAAATGCATATATTCCACCATTCAATGCATTTGATGAATGACAGTCTACCTCTCAATGACTATTGGACTTATTAAAATTCTATTTAGTCTACAGAATTTATAGTGGCTGCAACCATACAGCCCTATAGTATCTTCAGCCACAACTGTCACCTCTTACGTAGTCTTTCTCAACCTTCTATGTCAAAGGCACCTAAAGTGCCAACCACAGTGCAACAAGTGTATCAATTAAATTTCAAGTCTGATTTTTCACTTGGCCCTCTGCCTGGTTTCTTTTAAGGCTGGGCACGTGAACAAGTATTATTTTCATTACTAGGATGCTATTTTTCTTAGCTGTCTAGAATCCCAAGACTATAATATGAGCCACTTTCCAGTTAGGACATTTCTATGTGTATCTACCACATCCCATTACATAAGCTTGCAGAAATAACTTTTAATGAAAAACTTCCTAACAATTTAAGAAAGAAAAATGAATCCTCATTACAACTCTTCCTTAAACATAACTTAGAGTGTAAGTAAGCACCAACCTCCAGTAGCCTGAAAAAAGTAAGGCTGTAAAAAGTTACCTGGCATTATCCTGGAAACCAGTGTTCAGGTTTGGGATTAATGACTTTGAATCCACTTCTTCTTTTTATTTCAGCTCCCTTTACAGTTTTTCCTCTGTTCTCTTATTTCCTTTTATTTATCTCTTCACCTTTTATCTTTTGGTTTGGATTCTGCATTCATCATTTAGTGCAAGAGATGTTGATGGTCACGGGGATGGTGACCTATATGTACCATGCTTCTTGGCCACTGTTCCCAGTGATCCTGTTCTGAATGTGCTTATATGTGAAACTCCCCTGGGCAGTAAAACAACTATGGAAACATTTATATATCTGACTCATGGATGAATAGTGATTACTGACAAACTGTGAAACCAAGAATGGCTCTAAATTTGCATAGGCTGGTGCAAATTTTATGTGATTGAATAGTGGGAATAGATTCTTTCTGTCTCAATGAGATTTGTTCACTTTAGCCTTGACCTTTTCCAACAAGTGAGATTTGTTTTATTGTCTTGCTTGGGGGCTTCTCCTTCGTAATAGGATGACCTACTTTAATTTCCACTTTAACGCTTCATGGTCTAGAGAGTGAGTTCCCCTAAAGGACTGAGCCCCTAAAGACTCAAATTGGCCTCTGTGTCCTAATGGAAGACTTTTATCCCAAAGCAAATAAAAAATATATTAAGGGTTTCACAAACACAACCTTAAGCCTTTATCATTTTCTGTATGTTGCTTGTTTTCTCATTATAAGCAATCACACTTGCTTAAGACATGTGTTGCTCCTCTCCACCAGAGTTTCACCCCTTTCTTGGTTCTTTTCTGCCAAAGCAGGCATGAAAGTGTATAGCCAACATTATTTTGCCATTTCCTAAGAGCACACAGACATGGCCTAATGGATATGGCCTAAAAGCACACAGGCATGACCTACTAGGCAGGACTAACGTCCTTTATGTCAATGTGGGTCTCCACAGTTATCAACATCCTGAATCCCACTTGTGAGACCAAGACAGTGTAACAGTAAATGACTAACACTATCATCAATATTCCACAATGAAACAGTGAGCCCAGCTCTTTTCCATAATCTCAGCAAGCTATGAGTAACATACCCTCATAGGCAATGAACAAAAGAAATTCTTTTACTCATTTCCAAAATGCAATTCTTCCTTATATTGGGCTTCCTTAATGCACTGGACTATGTTATCACAATTAAAATTTTCAATAACGTGACATGACATGAAACTTTCATTTTGAGCAGGATAAAAATTCTTATCCCCAAAGGTTTGCTACAAAGAGTAAAATCTATGGGTTTTGCTGCAAATCATTTACGTTTGCTTCTTTAAGGCTGAAATACTTTGGTATCCAGGGACACACTCTAGAGAATGGTGGATATAGCAAGCTATCCAGCAACTTTTTGAAGGAAATACATTACTAATACCCTCTTTTGATGTATTAGAAAGTATGAATAAATGATACAAGAGAACATATAGCCTTACACACTCAGATGTGGAGAGATGCCATCTGTCTTGGCATACGTGGGCTGAAGTATTAGGACCCTTCCCACCACTTTTCTGCTCAGTTGAGTTGACATAGTAAGCAGCTGAAGTGGTTTAAAAAGAACAGATCCTTTTACATCTCTCTCTAGGGTCTCTCCAGGGTCCTCACTGAAAAAGCAATATGGGTGTCATCCAAGTCCCAGGAAAGGCAGCAGAAAGGAGGTGAGGGTGTCTGAGCCAGAGGGCTGTTAAGAGGTGTGAATGAGGAGACTTTCAGAATTAGAGGACTTTATAGGAACCCCCCCCCCTCCCGCTGCCCAAAGAAGAGGGCTGATGAAGGAAGAAGAGATGTTTCAGGTAGATGCACTCTTTCTAAGCCCAGGGCACCTAGATCACTGCTAAGGAGCACATTCCATAGATTTCACCAGGGAGGGACCTGCTTATGTTCTAGAAAAATGCCCAGTGAGGGGGCTATCATGCCAAAACTGTAGCTCATGACTTAAAGACCTGGCACTATGGAGAAGCCTCTCTTAATCTCATCTTCCAGTTGCCCTCAACATGAGAGGCATGGCTCTGTTAGAAAGCCCCTGGTCAGGTCCAGAGGGACTCTTAGGTTGGGGTCAATGGTAGAGAAGATGGGACAATTATAGCCATGTCTCCTCAGTTCCCTCTAGGAAGCTAAAGAGTCTGTGTGGCCACAGCTGAAAAGGTTTGACATCCAAGCTTGAAATGAACATACCCCAATGTCTTTAAGAAGCATCACGGTACAATAGAAGAGAACACATGAGCTCTGCAAGTAAGCAGATCTGAGTGGGAACTCTGAACTTGCAACTTCATTCTCACATGAAAATATAAAGAATAATATCTGTACATTACTTATTCTACTCAGTAGAGGTGTGAAGATGATTAGAGTTAATGTGTGTGTAAGTGCTATCATACAATAGGCATTTAATAAATGGTGCCCACAGTGGTTATTATTTGACTTCAGATGCTGATTTAGAAAGTATCTGCTAATAAGAGTGGTTTTTACCTGATATAAAGAGAAATGTACACTTGGAAAAAGAGGGCTAATATACTAAAGGCAGGAAAACTAAATAAGTTAGGCAAGCAAGAAGAGGACTCAATATCCATGGCTGAAATAAGATTCGATCCTGGTTGTAAACATTCTTCTACAGAACTTTAATAATGTAATTTGGGGACAGGATATTTGTAAGGGAGAAAGACTGTTATAGAAGTTATCAGAAAGAAACACATTAAGGAAATATAGAGTGAGAGACTTGGATAAGATTGTAATGTCAAAAATAAGATTAGAAAGAAAAAAATGTAAAAACAGGAAAAAAATAATTTTACTTTAATAAACATGGTTATTTAAAAATGAGAGCTATTAAGGAGAGATCTATGTGTGTGTGTGTGTGATATTATATGTACACCATGCTGATTGAAGCCATCTCTGTTTTGGACCCTGGGAGAAGAACTTTACATTAACTAACCCAGTTCAATTCTCTCAACTTCCTAACTCTGATGTACAAGCACTGCTCAGAGATACTGTGAGTTCAGTTCCAGACTGCCACAACAAAGTGGCAGTAAATTTGTGACTCAATTGCAATAAATTGAGTCACAAAAGTTTTGGTTGCAAATAAAAGTTATGTTTATAATATACTACAGACTGTGAAGAAAGCTGAGCACCGAAGAATTGATGCTTTTGAACTGTGGTGTTGGAGAAGGCTCCTGAGAGTCCCTTGGACTGCAAGGAGATCCAACCTGTCCATTCTGAAGGAGATCAGCCCTGGGATTTCTTTGGAAGCAATGATGCTAAAGCTGAAACTCTAGTACTTTGGCCACCTCATGCGAAGAGTGGACTCATTGGAAAAGACTCTGATGCTGGGAGGGATTGGGGGCAGGAGGAGAAGGGGACAACAGAGGATGAGATGGCTGGATGGCATCACTGACTCTTTGGACGTGAGTCTGAGTGAACTCCGGGAGTTGGTGATGGACAGGGAGGCCTGGCGTGCTGCGGTTCATGGGGTCGCAAAGAGTCGGACACGACTGAGCGACTGAACTGAACTGATAGACTGTTAAGTGTGAAATAGCTTCATGTCTTTACAATGTATATATCTTCACTAAAAATACTGTGAAAAATGCTAACCATTATCTGAACCTTCAGCCATTCATAACCTTTTTGCTGGAGGGAGGTCTTGCCTTGATGCTGATGGCTGATCATAGTGGTGGTTGCTGAAGGCTGGGGTGATCATGGCAATTTCTTAAAATAAAAGAAAGTCTGCCATATGGATTGACTCTGTCTTTCATGAATTATTTCTCTGTAGCATGTAATGCCATTTCATAGTATTTTACCCATCCTAGAACTTCAATGTGAGAGTTAATTCTCTCAAAACCTATTGTTGCTTAATCAACTAAATTTAGGTAATATTTTAAATCTTTTGGTGTTATTTCAACAATCTTCACAGCATTTTCAGCAGGAGTGGATTCCATGTCAAGAAACCATTTTCTTTGTTCATCTGTAAGAAGAAGCTCATTAGATGAAATTTTATCATGAGATTGCAATAATTCAGTCACATCTGTAGGCGCCACTTCAAATTCTAGTTCTCATACTATTTCCAACCACATCTGCAGTTATGTCCTCCACTGAAATCTTAAACCCTCAAAGTCATCCATAAGAGCTGGAATCAACTTTTTTCCAAACTCCTGTTAACATTGCTATCTTGACCTCTTCCCATGAACCACAAATATTCTTAATGGAATTTTCAGGTTCTCAAGGCCTTTGCCCAGATCCATCAGAGGAATCACTATGTATGGCAACTATAGCCTTAGAGAACATATTTAAGTACTAACACTTGAAAGTTGAAATGATCCTTTGATCTATGGGCTGCAGAATACACATTATGTTAGCAGCCATGAAAACAACATGCATCTTGTTGCACATCTCCATTAGAGTTCATGGGTGACCAGGTGCATTGTCAATGAGCAGTAACATTTTGAAAGCAATCTTTTTTTCTCAGCAGTAGGCTTCAACAGGGGCTTCCCAGGTAGCACTAGTGGTAAAGAACTCGCCTGTCAAAGCAGGAGACATAAGAGATGCGGATTCAAACCCTGAGTTGAGAAGATTTCCTGGAGGAGGACATAGCAACCTACTCCAATATTCTTGCCTGGAGAATCCCATGGACAGAGAAGCCTGGTGGGCTACAGTTTGTAGGGTTGCAAAGAGTCAGACATGACTGAAGCAACTTCACATGTCTGCAGGTTTGAACAGTGGGCTTAAAACATTCTTTAAATCATATTGTAAATGGATGTATTGTCATCCAGGCTGTGTTGTTGCATTTACAAAGTACACGCAGAGTACATTTGGCATAATGCCTAAGGACCCTAGGATTTTCATGATGGTAAATGAGCATTGGTGTTAATACCAGCTGCACTGCTGCTGCTGCTAAGTCACTTCAGTCATGTCCGACTCTGTGCAACCCCATAGACAGCAGCCCACCAGGCTCCCCCATCCCTTGGATTCTCCAGGCAAGAACCCTGGAGTGGGTTGCCATTTCCTTCTCCAATGCAGGAAAGGGAAAAGTGAAAGTGAAGTCGCACAGTCGTGTCCGACTCTTTGCGACCCCATGGACTGCAGCCCACCAGGCTCCTCCATCCGTGGGATTTTCCAGGCAAGAGTACTGGAATGGGTTGGCATTGCCTTCTCTGACCAGCTGCACTGGCCCTTAACAAAAGAGTCAGCCTGTCCTTGAAGCTTTGAAACCAGGCTTTGACTTCTCTTCTTTAGCTATGAAAGTTCTACATAGCATCTTCTTTCAATAGAAGGTTGTTTTGTCTAATTTGTTGTTTAGTGTATCCATCTTCATTTATGATCTTAGCTAGACTTTCTGGATAACTTGGTGTAGCTTCTACATCGACACTTGCTGCTTTACCGTTTGTTTTTATTTCATGTAGATGGCTTGATTTCTTAAACCTCATGAACCAGTCATGGTTAGCATCAAATTTATCTTCTGTAGCTTCCTCACCTCCCTCAGCTTTCAAAGAAATGAAAAGAGTTAAGGCTTGCTCTAGATTAGGCTTTGGCTTAAGGTGGTGTTGTGGTTGGTTTAATCTATCCAGGCCACTAACACTGTCTCCAGATCAGCAATCAGGCTCTTTTGTTTTCTTAATTGTTCATGGGTTCACTGGAACAGAACTTTGTTTTCCTTCAAGAACTTTCGGTTTTCATTCAGAACTTGACTAACCGTTCAGCACAAGAGGTCTAGCTTTCAGCCTATCTTGGCTTACAACATGCCTTATTCACTAAGCTTCATCATTTCTAGTCATTTATTTAAAATGAGAGATATGCAACTCTTCCTTTCACCTGAACACTTAAGAGGCAATTGTAGGGTTATTAACTGGCCTAATTTCAATATTGTGTCTTAGGGAATAGGGAGGCCTGAGAAGAGGGGGAAAGATGAAGAATAGTGGCTGGTAGGGTAGTCAGACACTGGAGAAGGAAATGACAACCCACTCTAGTATTCTTGCCTGGGAAATCCCATGGACAGAGGAGCCTGGAGGGCTACAGTTTGTGGGGTCACAAAAGAGTCAGACACAGCTCAGCGACTAAACAACAGTCAGAACACACACAAAATTTATCAATTACATTTGCCATCTTATGTGGGCACAGTTCTTGGTGCCTGACAACAATTACAATACTAACATGGAAGATCACTGATCACAGATCACGGTAATAAACAGACTGATAAAGTGTGACATATTGCAAGAATCATCAGAATTTGACATAGAGACACCAAGTGAGCAAATACTGTTGGAAAAATGGCACCAGTAGACTTGCTAGATGAAGAGTTGACAGAAATGTCTGATTTGTAAAAAAGCACAGTATCTTTAAAGTGCAAATGTAGCAAAGCACAATAAAATGAGTTATGCCTGTATACACTATCATCATCCCTGTTTGAGATGAGGAAACTGCAATCATTTAGTTAGTAATGGGAGCTGTATGACAGGAACACAAACTCAGCCTGTGTTCTATATACTGACTCTGTGGACTTCAGTTCAGTTCAGTCACTCAGTCATGTCCGACTCTTTCCAACCCCATGGACTTCAGCATGCCAGGCTTCCCTGTCCATCACCAACTCCCAGAGTTTGCTCAAACTCATGTCCATCGAGTTGGTGATGCCATCCAACCATCTCATCCTCTGTCATCTCCTTCTCCTCCCATCTTCAATCTTTCCCAGCATCAGGGTCTTTTCCAATGAGTCAGTTCTTCATATTAGGTGGCCAAAGTATTGGAGTTTCAGCTTCAGCATCAGTCCTTTCAATGAATACTCAGGACTGATTTCCTTTAGGATGGACTGGTTTTATCTCCTTGCTGTCCAAGGGACTCTCGAGAATCTTCTCCAACACCACAGTTCAAAAGCATCAATTCTTGATGCTTTTGAAACGCTCAGCTTTTTTTATGGTCCAACTCTCACATACATACATGACAACTGGAAAAACCATAGCTTTGATTAGATGGACCTTTGTTGGCAAAGTAATGTCTCTTCATTTTAGTATGCTGGCTAGGTTGGTCATAGCTTTTATTCCAAGGAGCAAGCATCTTTTAATTTCATGGCTGCAGTCACCATCTGCAGTGATTTTGGAGCCCAAGAAAAGAAAGTCTGTCACTGTTTCCATTGTTTCCCCATCTATTTCCCATGAAGTGATGGGACTGGATGCCATGATCTTAGTTTTCTGAATGTTGAGCTTTAAGCCAGCTTTTTCACTTTCATCAAGAGGCTCTTCAGTTCCTCTTTGCTTTCTGCCATAAGGGTGCTGTCATCTGCATATCTGAGGTTATTGATATTTCTCCCAGCAATCTTGATTTCAGCTTGTACTTCATCCATTCCAGCATTTTGTACGATGTACTCTGCATGTAATTTATATAGTTTTTTTCCAAGTCTGTAGACTTGGACCACTTTTTTCATGGCACAGATTTTTAACTTTTTGGTAACCAACTGCTAGCATTGGCTCTCCTATAGATCTGAGTTCCCAGGGGCAGAGGGCAGAGAAATGGTGCTCAGGTTCATGTCCAGAGCAGAACTGGGGCAAGGAGATGGTTGTTGTCTTCTCTGATTGTGACCTCAGCCAACCAAGAGAATACAGCAACACTTGACAGTCTGTCAGACATGGGTTAAGCCACACTTCGGTAAATCATAATCTACTGGGCAGATCTCATTCCACAGAGGCAATGTTTTAGGTTGATTCCTAGGCAACTCTTTCTCTTTTAACTCAAATAGTGCACGTGCATTAAAATACTGACAATATACAGAAAAAGCAACTCTCCTAAAACCAAACAGTATTGGAAATAGACATCTAATAGTCCCAGGAAAGCAAATTGTATTCAAATACTCATCCAGACTAAAGGGTAAGAGACTGATAGAAAAATCTTTTTTTTAAAATTTTAATTGGAGGCTAATTGCTTTATAATATTGTGGTGGTTTTTGCCATACATTCACATCAATCAGCCATGGGTGTACATGTGTTCCCTATCCTGACCCTCCCTCCCCCCTCCCTCCCCATCCCATCCTTAGGGTCATCCCAGTGCTCCAGCCCTGAGCACCCTGACAGAAAAATCTATAAGAATTTAAAGCAAGAATGGATAAAGTTCTAGGTATTGAATCAGTGAGGATATTAACAGTAACATTTTTTATTTGTATGTTACTATTGAATATACTAATGTTTTATACTAATTCGGGATTGCTTCCACCACTTCCTCTTCAAGTATAACTGGAAGCAGATGGAAGTGGATATGGGCTAGAAAGAAAACTATCTCTTCCTCAGATTCTGTGTTCCAGATGAGAATGGAGAGAGTGTGAAACAAGATGAAGGAAGGAGGAAAGCATTTCCCATTGACGTTCTCTGTTGGCAACGTGCTCTACCTGTAAGAACACAGCACTGGCGTGCACATTCATCAATGTACAGACAGGATGGCACTTGGAAGGGGGGCAGGGAAAGAAAATAAAAAATGCCCAGTGTTGAATTCTTTCATCCACTTGACGATTTTTGCCTGAGTTCTGTTTACCTTCAAATAACACCCATCCTCTCAGGTATATGAGAGACTTCAAGGCTGCTGGCTACCCCATGCTCAGCAAGCAGAGGTCACAATGTCCTAGAGAGTGTCTCCTGCTCTCCAGGGCTGTGCAAAAGGCCAACACCTCCCTCCCACTGTGTGTGTGTGTGTGTGTGCACCACCAGTTCTTTTATATGGGGCAAGTAATCAACTCACTATTTTTATGTTAAATGCCTACCAATGAGAGCCACTGACACTGATTTTTTAAATTCTATCTTTTAAAAATTCAGCACTGTTTATAAGTGACAAGGTTCTACTGTATAGCCAGGGAACTATATTCACTATCCTGTGATAAACCACAATGGAAGAGAATAGGAAAGTGAATGTACATATATGTGTAACTGGATCACTTTTCTGTACAGCAGATATGAACACAAGATTGTAATCAACTATATTTCAAGAAATTTTTAAAGAATTCTGCACTGTTTAGATCTTCAATACATTCAGTTCTGGGGTTAGATGCTTTACTGAAAGAAGAATCGAGAAAGGGCTCAAAGAGAAGCTGAAAAAATGATTAGATAATTGAAACATAAGACTTTTTACGGAATGGTTAAACAGATGGGATTATTCAGCCTGGAGGAGCCCTGGAGGTGCTGTGAGCTTGGGTGAGGGTCCTCCGCAAAGGCTGGCAGCCAGTCTTTCTGTTTGTGAAGTGCAAATGCAGAATCTGGGTGGGAAAGGAAGCGTTCCCTGACACTATTAGGAACAAAAATGGTGGTTGAGGACATCTGGGCTGCCTCTTGATTGGACATTCTGGAAGGCCAGGTATACATTGCCTACAAGGACAGCTTAAGAATGACCCTGCCTGAACTTGTGGAGGTCAGGATGGTGGTGAATGAATATGTGTGTGTAAGAGCGAGACAGACAGACAAATACTCAATGATGATTCTAGGTTGTGTTGTAAGCTTATCAGGAGAAAGCCACGAAGAGTTTCCGGACAACAAAATCGGAACTTGAAACCAAATATTATACATCTCCCCACTCACTTCATCATGACACCAAGTACATGCTTCAGACAAGCACAGTTCAGGGTGAAAGTCAAACTGTAGCACAGTTCAGTGCTACAAAGGGCACTGTCTACCAGGGCTCTCACTGCCTCAGTGAGATATTTATAATGCTATTACAAAGGAAAAGAAATTAACTGCAGAAGAAAAAAGCCAAACCAGTGCACTCCATTGGGCATGCTGAAATACACATAGCCACAGGGACCCATGTGGCTGGCAAGAAGGCAGCTACAGCAGACCTGACCTCAACCCAAGAAGTAACTCACGGAGATTTTCAGTCATTCCATGTAAATAAGTGCTGGAGGTTCACATGTGCCAAGTAAGAGACAAGCCCTGGGGTCTGGACAGGGGGCCCTTTTGTTAAATTTCACAGGCATTCATTGGGCTCATTCTCATATTATCCTAGAGGTGTTTATTCTTTTCCCCCTTCAGATATTGGGCCACTGAGCTGCTGAACTTCCCCTGCACGTGTGAGGGAGGGAGCCAGTGCTCACAATCATGTGTTCTATGTGTGGAGCTGAGAAATATGTAACCTGTGGGCAATGATCAGCCATTGCTCAGATAGCTTAATTATCCAACTATTTAAGAACCAGGTCTCTATCCAACCCCAGCTTGTCACAGCATTAACCGCTCTTGCCAATATTACAGCTTTAAGCGGTATTTACTCTGTTGGTGAACACAGCGTGCAGTAAAATGATTTAACATCATGAATAAACACATATGCTTCCTTGGGTCCAAATTTTAGAAGTGATAAAGCCATTTTCTGGTCCATGGTTTAATGGACTAGAAACAAACTCAAAGGTGCATTGTTTACTATGCATGAACGAATCACTCCCTGGCAGCAAGTGAACTTCTTGGTATCAAGTACTGCACTTAGAACTGCCATCCCATTGTTAACCTGTGTGCACGCACACACCATCGCATGCACTTCTAAACATACCCCAGTGGTATTTCTTTGATGCCCAGAAACACACATGAGTAGAAAACTGGTTGATAATGGGGGTCCAATACTAGAAGGTAAAGAAGGACTCCTGAATAGGAAAAGATAAACACATTAAGCTGGAGGTTAATAAAGTGATGTTGCTCTGGACAGCAACAGAGAGAAGCACCAATAGATCTTCTCTATTCAGAAAAAATAAAAACCAAAACACACTATGGAACTTGCATGCCTGGCTCTCTGAGCTTGACAGTGGTGTCCTCTAGCTGGCATCTGTCCCAGGAGACAGACACGTCATTTTACTTTTTGTCTTGTTTCCATTTTATGTTTACATTTGATTTTCTCATTCCCTTCGCCGAATCCCCCTGCTCCTAGTTTCTAGCTTGGTGTTTACAGAGACCGGTATTAGAATCAGGGAGGTTGAGCAGACCCCATTTTTTTCTCTTCTCTGGTAATGTCCATTCTTTTTTTCCCTCTTCCCAGAGAATAGATAAGTTTACCCAGAAAATAAAAAGCTAATACAACATTGTGCTCATCAACAAAAGTATGTCTTGTTGTAGCCAGGAATAAGTTAATAAAACAGGGAAAAGGCTTAGTAGCTTAAAAATAGGCTCCTTGGGGTTATGAAGGAACAATGTTGTTTTTTCTTCCCAGCGTGCAAGGATTTAATTAAGTGATAACAGTCACCTTGGGGTGGCTGCACAAGGCAATAATATCTAGGTGAAGAAAAATGCTGAAGAGAGTTGAGTACAGTCAATTTATCTTCAGAGAAGGCAATAAATGAACAAAGCATAGGTATTGGGCTGATTGTTTTGCAATGTTTCCATTACTGATAAGCATCAAAAAAAAAAAAAAAAGAAAAAGAGAGAGAGAGAACAGATTTGGTATTTTCAGTTTCTGAAATGTATTAAATACAGAGAAAGGAAATGAAAAAATTGCTGTGAGGTCACATCCTCACATTCTAATCATAAACAGTTTGGTAATTATTCAAGCTAAACATAGAACAAGGGAATTTTCCTGTTGACACAAAGGATGGGAACACAGCCGAGTTGTGTATTTGTAAGCAAACATACAGAACTTGGACATTTTTGTTCTGCCAAAAAGAAGGGAAGAAGTTGTAAAGTGGTGAGGGCAGAGTGAGGCTGGGCTGGCAAGCAGTCTCAGAAGCAGCAGACTTGCTGCGCCAAAAGGTCAGATTTGGGGGGGGGGGTTTTGAGAACTTCAGGGGAGTTGCTACAGGAAAGCATTATAACCAGGCACAAAGAACATCCTAACAACCAATCAACCAAAGAAAGACAAATGCCAAGACACTGCCATCATCAGCCCTGCATAATATTCAGAAATAACAATAAGGTTAGGATAAGATCACCGGAAACTCAGACCAGCGGAGAATGTTAATGACAGAAACATAGTATTTGTGCTCAGCGGGAAGGCTGACGCAAGGCAAGGTTTGAATCAAGTGAGTGTAAATACTTAGCGGATAAAGCCAAGAGTTTATTTTGACTTCTTTGTTACTTTTGGGTACGGGGGTTTGGGGGACTGGTGAAAATATTAGGAAAGTTTCCTTTTTTCTAGAAACAAGAATGACAGCTAGACAAGCCCTGCAAGTACCCTGCTTAAGTATCTCAAGGGTAGATCTCTAAACACCCTGCCAGATTAATTAATTGTAACACTGCCTGTGCTTGAGAGAAGGAAAATGAGGCACTAGGGTTCACTGTACCTTGTCTGAGACCACTCAACCTGTTCGCCTTACAGGTTTGATCCCTAATTCCCACACCCCTTGTCGACTTAATTGCCTTCTTGGAGACCGCATCACCTCCCTCTCGAGTTCAGGTTCCTCTCTCTCCAATTTCCGTGGTGATCAAAAAAATCTTGCCCTCGACCCCTGTCTTCTGCTCCCCCCCTCTATGGATCCAAACATCCTCTTCCTTCAGTGCAAAGTGGATCCGACAGGGCAGCAGGCTTGGGTCCTCTGGTTCCGGGTGGGTCAGCCCGTGCAGAGAGCAGTGTAGGGAACATGCAGGAGGAAGCCGGAGACAGCCGGGGAAGGGAAGAGGTCTCTCCAGAACCATCTCTTCCCTCGCCCACGTCTCCCTGAGCACTCGTATACTCTGTTGCCTCCCTCCCTCTGCGGGGTACACACAGCTTTAGAGTTGACGAGGTGATGCTTAAGGTTGCCCACATAAGGCAAACAGTAAACAGCTCTTAAGAAACATAAGATCACTAATGCTTTGTCACAGAAATTATATGAATTGATCGGCCACGCTTAAAAATTATCGAGTGTTGGGGTGGGTAACTGAGTTTTTCAAGAAAAAATATAATTTCTCACAATTGTTATGGTGGGTAGTACTAAATTATCTTAAGAATGCATTATAAGGGAATGCTTTGCAACTGATGTTTCTCAAGAAAAGAATTTTATCAAGTAAACAACCAGAGGCTGTATTTAGGAGTAATAGGGTTCCATTCTCCTAGGTGTCCCCATCTTTTCCAGATAGTTGTCAGTGCTTGCTAAGAATAGAAGTAAAAATAATTCTCAAAGGTCCTATGTCAAGGGCTTAGGTGACAGGTCCCTCTGTGACAGGAGATTTTAATACTAGATGACTGGGGATTCCTGTTGACAGCTGTCCAAGACAGAAGACTGGAAGAGCCAAACTGTTTAAGGAATTATTTACTTCTCCATTCCAAAGAGATTTGTAAAATGCTAAGTGCAGGAATGTTGGGGCTTTATATTAGCTTTTGGTTTGGGCCTTCCTGAAGGAGGGCATGGCAACCCACGCCAGTATTCTTGCCTGGAGAATCCCATGGACAGAGGAACCTGGCTGGCTGCAGTCCATAGGGTTACAGAGAGTCAGACACGACTGCAGTGACTTAGCAGGCATGCATGCACAGGCTAACAACACAACTGAGCAGGGACAAGGAGGCCTGACTCGAGCCATATTCCTCTGAGCAAAGTGAGATTCTCGAGATCCTTTTGATTTTATATTATTTAAATGCTAATATTATTATATTAACATTTTCTGATATTATTCTGCATTTGTGGATTTTAACTATCTGGTCCTTCTGGATCCTGGGGCTGTCACTCTCTCTTGGGCCTAATATCTAGGGACCGTATAGGAAGCACTGAGTAGGATAAAGATGACCAGTTAGCACTGACCACACTACCTAAATATAGGAGTATTTTTGGCTGTTCAAACTGACACAAAAAAAGACCCATCCGTTCATTTCCTTCCCACATAGCTCAGTTGGTTAAGAATCCACCTGCAATGCAAGAGACCCCAGTTCAGTTCCTGGGTCGGGAAGATCCCCTGGAGAAGGGATAGGCTACCCACTCCAGTATTCTTGGGCTTCTCTTGTGGCTTAGCTGGTAAAGAATCCACCTGCAATGCAGGATACCTGGATTTGAACCCTGGGTTTGGAAGATCCCCTGGAGAAGGGAAAGGCTACCCACTCCAGTATTCTGGCCTGGAGAATTCCACGGACTGTATAGTCCATGGAGTCACAGAGTCAGACATGACTGAGAGACTTTCACTTTCATTCATTTCCTGGTGTTCAAATAAAAACTGGTCTGACAGGCTTACGGCCCATGTCATCACAACCTCAAGTTTGTCATGACCCAGGGAATGGGAATACCAGACCACTTGACCTGTCTCTTGAGAAATCTGTATGCAGGTCAGGAAGCAAACAGTTAGAACTGGACATGGAACAACAGACTGGTTCCAAATAGGAAAAGGAGTACGTCAAGGCTGTATATTGTCACCCTGTTTATTTAACTTCTATGCAGAGTACATCATGAGAAACACTGGGCTGGATGAAGCACAAGCTGGAATCAAGATTGCCGGGAGAAATATCAATAACCTCAGATATGCAGATGACACCACCCTTATGGCAGAAAATGAAGAACTAAAGAGCTTCTTGATGAAAGTGAAAGAGGAGAGTGAAAAAGCTGTCTTAAAGCTCAACATTCAGAAAACTAAGATCATGGCATCTGGTCCTATCACTTCAAGGCAAATAGATGGGGAAACAGTGGAAACAGTGACAGACTTTGTTTTTTGGGGCTGCAAAATCACTGCAGATGGTGACTGCAGCCATGAAATTAAAAGACGCTTACTCCTTGGAAGGAAATTTATGACCAACCTAGACAGCATATTAAAAAGCAGAGACATTACTTTACCAACAAAGGTCCATCTAGTCAAGGCTATGGTTTTTCCAGTAGTCATGTATGGATGTGAGAGTTGGACTATAAAGAAAGCTGAGCACCAAAGAACTGATGCTTTTGAACTGTGGTGTTGGAGAAGACTCCTGAGAGTTCTTTGGACAGCAAGGAGATCCAACTAGTCCATCCTAAAAGAGATCAGTCCTGAGTGTTCATTTTTAGGACTGATGTTGAAGCTGAAACTCCAATACTTTGGCTACCTGATGCAAAGAACTGACTCACTGGCAAAGACCCTGATGCTGGGAAAGATTGAAGGCAGGAGGAGAAGGGGATGACAGAGGATGAGATGGATGAATGGCATCACTGACATGAGTTTTGGCAAACTTTGGGAGTTGGTGATGGACAGGGAGGCCTGGTGTGCTGAAGTCCATGGGGTTGCAAAGAGTCGGACACAGCTGAGTGACTGGACTGAATTGAACTGAGGGAAGCTGAAAGCTTTGCTAAACACCTGGCTGCGGCTAACCAGCCAGCTCAAGACTCCCACTGCTTATGTGGAGTCCCAGCACTGTGCTCTGTGGCTACAGCCTTTGCACACCTATGTTTCCACCTGCTTGGCACGGGCATCTTGATTCACTCTTGAGGTCACTGTTTTTCCTGTCCAATATCAAGTGGGTTCCTCCTCTCTGGACAGCAGTGCCTTCACAGTGGACTTCTGGGAGTGGGTGTAATTGACTGAGGAGTTAGTGACTCCGTGAATTACTCCGTCTGACTGAGAAGGATCTGCTCATAGATGGGATCAAAGTTGGGTGTTCCTTTATGCGTCCCTCTCTCAACTGCATTGCTCATTTAGCATCTTCATCATCACCTATGATGCTCTCCCCCAAAGTGAGACTTTAAAGTAAGACTGATGACCTTACCAGCATATAGAGGCTTCAGTTCACATATAAGGAAACTGCAATTCCAATTAATGCCCATTCATCTATGAACCAGCCATCCTCTCAATTGGCCTATTGAATGTTTATGCCTGTGTTAAAATCTCTATTTACCACCTTACTATTAACAATAATACACCCTAGGAACTTTTGTCTATTTGAGCATGTCAAAGTGAAACACTGATTTGTTTAATTTTTATCCTCAAAAGTGAAGTGGCTGGCACATTCTAATGTGCCCTAAATTACAGCAGCTGCCATCAGTTAAATATACAAATGATTAAACAAAAGACAGAAGTATTAAAGCAGACAAAATCTACTCATTTATTGATCATAAGCAAGCAGAAGAAATAAATTTCATGTATTTTAGCCATAGAAGATTAAATTTTTCTTCTGGGGTATGGAAACACTGTATGTGGAGGGAGAAGATACACACCATCATATTTACTCATTATTTTATCATATATATTAATTTCCAATTCATGCTCATTATGACCATGTGAAATAGTTCTAGGGCTTTCGTTGTTTTTCATAGTACAGCAATACCACTGATGTATTAAAACAGCTCAGGAAAAAAATAGACTGGTAATTGGATAGACAGTCAGGCAAATGTCCACCAATTTCTTTTTCAGATAGTTGGATAACTGAATTTTCTAGATACTGTGTGAGCCACACATATGCAATATCTTTTAGCCGAACTTTTGGGTCCATCTTTCAGGTAGAACTTGAAATCACTATTTTATTCTATTGGAAACAATAGAAAAAATTAGGCTCCATCTTTTATTTACTCTGAAATCTTATCTTTTTACCATATCTGAAAGTAGAATTTTAAAAGTGTAACAGCAGGAACCCTCAAAGCACATAAAATAACAATGAGAACCAGTTTCCAAACAGACAGCATCCAAAGCTTGCATTATAGTCTCAGTTTTATCCTTGGCGCTTAGCCTTGAATCTTCTATTAGTGCTGATGGGAAGTGCATAGCTAAAGCCCATGCATCAAGGTGAGAAAACAGTCCTCGGTATTAGTTCTGACTCCAGTGTTATAACACAAATCATGATAATATTTCTGTATCTCTGCATTTCATTGGGAAAAATACAGTCTAGCACTCTATGCTTTAAGTTATGACTCCATTCCTCTACTCTTTATGATTATTACCATATTCCATATATAAAATAGAGATATTCTAATAATATTTTAAACAAAAGTTTTTAATAAATAATAATTGTAGCAGTGTTGAGCCTATCAATGGGGATCTTTTTTTAAAATTACAAATAGGCATTTAATATTATTATGGCCTCAATAGAGGTGTATCCCGACCCTCACTTTACATGTTTATGAACCAAATCTCTCTCTGGGGATCTTAACGTTCCACAACTGCCATGGACCATGACCAAGATCAGGTCACAATCCTGCTCATCTCAGGTCTAATGACGAACTCATTAGCATGACTGAGGCTTAGCTCAGCTGCTTCAAAGAAGCTGTGTAACAGGGCCAAGGTCAGGAGCCTGAGGACTCAGATGAGCACTTTCACTGGTTCTGCAGCCAAAGAAGAGTGTTCTGTGTCCCTAACCCTGACCATTGGCCTATGAACACATATTCTCAGTCACAGGGTGAGGACAGGGCAGGGGAGCATGGGTGGATCCCCAGACTTATTAACTCTGATAGGAAAATAGCCCCAAGCTATACGGCTTCCCTGGTGGCTCAGATGGTAAAGAATCTGCCTGCAATGCAGGAGACCTGGGTTCGATCCCTCGGTTGGGAAGATCCTCTGGAGAAGGTAATAGCAACCCCTTCCAAATATTCTTGCCTGGGAAATCACATGGATGGAGGAGCCTGGTGGGCTAAAGTCCATGGGGTCACAAAGAATCAGACACAACTAAGCAACTAACACACACATATGCCCTGAAGAAGCAGATTTTTGTAAATGAAAGACAGAATTTTGTTTTAATTAATAGTGGAGAAATTTAATCATAAGTGGAAAAATTTAAGTGTATTCCAGGGGCCTTTCAATAATGGCAAAATGCAATCTTCTTTCAACGTTAAGAGTAATTCATCTTCATTATAGAAAAATTAGTGTGCAAATAAGCAAAATTAGGGACTACAAATCACCTGTAATCCAGAGATAAATTTTATTAATTTATCTAGACATGTTAATTAATTGATTAATTTATTAAATACATATTAAACAACTACTATGTTGCTTAACTGACCTAGGTGTGAGGGACCAAAGATAGTATGAACCAGACAGAAATAACCTGTTTTTCCTCATGAAATTTAAAGTCTCTACATGTACATTTTCATAAGACACCTTTCTAGTTACTCTGTAGACGGATATGGAAGCTATTCAACCAAAAGGTTTGCTGGCCTTGTGTCTGCTCTGTGTCTCACCTAGTAGCAGTCTTACTCAACTGTTCCTTTTACTGCCTCCTATAACACTAAACTTCATATTAATCTTTAGTCAAATAAACTTTGAGCCCATCTAGAAAGGCATATGTCAAAGGATGCTGCACTAGAATTATAGCAAAAAGAGAGATTTCAGAATCATGAAGAGGTCTTTATCCAGATTTTTTTCAGTAAGTAAGTACTAATTTAATTTCTGTCTGTCTGCGTATATGCGTGTGTGTGTACATATATAATCTATAGATATATAGATTATATGTGTATGTATGTGTATATATATATCATCTCATATACATAGTTCCCATTATAGAATTTGAGTAAATATTTCACTTGGCTTTGCTAACTATACCATAAAGACTTAGACAGTATCTCTTCATAATGACAAAGCATATGGAATAATGTTTTTCTCTGGTTTTTAGTTCTTTTCAAAATCTTTCATTGAATCTTGTGAGAAGAATATTAAATGCTATTGTTGTTACTCCTTGCTATGCGCTCATCTTATGACAAGCATTCTGTCTCATGGCTCCAGAAAAGCCACAGTACCTGTCCTGGAAAGAGGACTTTCTCAGAGTTGAGGTGGCTCCACCCAGACGCAGTGGCATGGCAAGGTTCCCCTGCCTGCTGTGCCCATGGGAGTCCCTGCTCAGAGCGTGCTCCAGAGTTTACAGCCAAGCACCCACAAAATCCTTAGAGAGTGCACACCACATGGTCATGGTGGAAATTCTGGCCATTTTTGACTTACTTGCTTATTTTCAGAAAGAAAAAAAAAAAGTACTAGATTCCTAGTATAAAGAAATTAAATCACCACATGGAGGTTTCCAAAAAAGAACTTAAAGATTTCAACTCTACATATTCAAGAGGCAGCAGACACTTTCTCAGTTATTTTCCCTTGTGGACTTCTTACCTGAAAAGTGATAGGTAAAACCATGGTTTGGAAATACTTGTCCACTCAAAACTGTATTCCAGTCACATTCCTGACTTCTCTACATATTTCTACAAGACCAGCTCCTAGTGCTTGTGTTATTAAACAGACTGGCCACAGAAGTCTGACTCCCAATATAAAAAAATACACTGTTCAGCATTTTCAAGCTGGGCTCTAGGACAGTACTCAAATTGGGCCCATTCTGGAGTTAGTTTTTAACTGTTTCTCAAGGTCACTTTGGCTGATGATTCCAGCAGGTCACAGTTTGAATACAGAAAAAGTACTGATATAAGGAATATTTTCTATTGCTTTGTGAACCAGTAAGTACCACACACAGCGGAAATCTGCAAGTGTTATTACTCATTTGGTTATACTGGTCAATAATAGTTAACAGGCAGACCATTACTTCTCCCTGCAGATTTTATATTCGATTATGACAGTGAATGTAATGAAATAAACAAATGTTCTCGTCACTCTAGCTGAGTGAGGAGATTTGGTAACATTAAGGTAAAGAGTATAGCTGTTTAAAAGAATAATATGCATTATTATATGGGGCAGAATACCATGCAAAATTTACTTAAGAACGAAGAGCTCGTCTCTTAATTCATAGATACCTAGTGGTTTAAAAAGTTCTGCATGAAGTCCCACTGAAGGTGAAAACAGAATAACATAAGAGAAGAATGGGAACCAATATTTTCACTCTCTTATTGAATTTTAATCTTATTGAGATGGTAGGATCTGAAATATACATATACACTTATATATACATATACACACATGTATACATACATATTGTGCTCATATATGTGTACACACATACATATAGCATACACGTATGTGCATATATAAATATATGTATCAATGTACAGAATAAAATTCTATAATTTGATTTTGAATCTAACAATATGTCTTGGCCAACATTTCATGTCAGTAGATAGTATAATGTACTATAATACATCTAACCATTTCCCCGTTTGAAGGTGGTTTCAAAAGAGTATGGGACAATTATATGCAATACTGCAATGGATTCTTTAAGATTTCTATAATATAATATTTTTAAAATGGGACTACTTGATTAATTCTAACAGAAGCTGCCAAATTGCCTTTTTTTTTGCCAAAGTGTTTACAAAAAGGTATTCGAATTATGCAGTCTCATTAATAGTAAAAGAGAGTGTCACTTCCCCCACATTTCCACCAATATTTGATATTATCAGTCTTAGACGATCTCAAAAGCAAAAACTGTAAGTGCTTTTCTGTGTTTATTTGATGGCATTCTCATTCATATCCTTCAACTATGTCTAACAGAACATTGGTCTTCTCCATGAACTGTTGGGCCTCTTTATATAGTTTGGATATTGATGCTTTGTTTTTATGTGTTGAAATATTTCCTATGAGCCTCTAATTTGTCTGTTAACTTTATTTGTGCTATCCTTCATTATATATAATTCACATTTTTAAAGTAATCCCTTTTGCAGTCTCTTATGATTCCTGAGTTTCTTTCCTTAGGAAGCCCTTCTCCACCATGAGAAAATAAAAATGTTTTCTTCTATTCATTCTTATGTTCACAGTTGTATTTATTATGTTTAGTTCCCTAACTCTTGAATTAAAGAATTAAGAAACATTGCTTAATGCATTTCTGAGGTTTTGCAAGAAAACATACCCCTTGTACAATCTGATATTTTAAATAACTCGGTATTATTTTTAAAGTCTGTTTTAAAGTGTAAGCATGGGTTTCAAGGACTATGGACCAACAAATTTGGGAAGCTACTTAGGGGAAGGCTACTTCTTTTCCTGAGACAGAATGAGTAAATCTTAGTTTATGACTGTTTTTAGGAACAAAAGGCTTGCTACACTACAGCAAAAGAAGTTTTCAAAGGGTAGAAACAGAATAATACCACTTCTGTATATTATTCCCAGGGCTGACTGTAGTAGAGACTAACAGGATCTATGCAATTACTTTATTTACTTTAGATTTCTGATTATTAAGAATTTGCACAGAAATAGATAACCTCCAGAATTGGAGAGGCCTGAGTTCAAGGCCTGGGTTCAGCCACTTATGAACCCTATAAACCTCGGCAAGTCCTTTTTTCCCTCTGAACTGGGTCTTTTATTTATGGAACAGAGCCAACACCTGTCCTCACAGGGTTAAATGAAATGACATAGATCAGTCTCCCAAAGCAATCTGCCCCATCCCAAGAATTTGTTTTGTCTCCTATTCATATTCTCCTATTCACGCTTCCTTCCTCAAACTCATGTCACAGCAGCTCTGGGAGAACCTGAAAGAGGTTGTACATTTTCCTGCAAGGCAGAGAAGATTCAACCTGCAGTTAATAGAAAAGTTGACTATGGCTGGAACAGAGGCAAGAGAGAGAGACCAAAGGAAGTAGGAATTGAGACTGGGTCAGAGGTTTTCTCGAAAAAGGAAATAAACTTTTTAAAAGATAAAAAGATTGGAAATTCAATAATGGAGTTGACTTATTCTATAATGATGTCTTTTTTATTAGTCCTTTTAGCCTGGAATCTTGATCTGAATTGAATTTTAGTCATGATGTATATGGGCTATAACTGAGACTCTGAATGACTCTGCATGAACAAAAGTCAAGAACTGGATACACAACTGAGATTTTTCTAACACTTGCAAAGATAAATTAAGACAGAGAACACAACAAATGGCCCAGTTAAAATAGGCAAGAGATCAGAGTAGCCAATACTTCACTTATAAACACAGCCAAAGGTCACTAGCCATCAGCAAAATGCAAATTAAAACCATGAGCTACCACTACATACCTATTAGAAGTAACTAAAGTTAAAAAAAAAGTTACTGACAATCCCAAGTGCTGACAAAGATACTGAGCTACACACACTGTTGGCAGAAACACAAAATGCTACTGCCATTCTGGGAAACAGTTAGGTTGTTTCTTAAAAGTTAAATACATGCTTACCATATGACTGTGAAATCCTACTCCTACATATTTACCCTAGAAAAATGACAATATACATTCAAACAAAACCCTGCGCCTGCATGTTTATAACACCTCTATTCATCAATGCCAAAAAATGGGATCGACCCAAATGCCCTTCAGTGGGACAATGTTTGAACTGTGGTGCAACTATACAATGGAATCTACTTAACAATACAAAGAATGACTTGCTGATATAAACATCAAGTGCATTATGCTATGTGAAAGAAAGCAGTCTCAAAAGGTTACAGACTGTACGATTCCATTTATATGTCATTGTCATGAAGATAGAAATACAGCAAAGGAGAACAAACCAGTGAGTTTGGAGTAAAGCAGGAGTCTGATAAACAGGGAGGGTGCGAGGGCATTTTTTGTGGTGATAGTTACATAAATTTCAACATGTTAAAACTCACGGAAATGCACACAAAAAGATTGTTTTACTATATGTTATTTTTTTAATTAAAAAAAATGAAAGTATAACCTATTTTAAGATTCAAACATCCTTCAGTGGATGGATTGACTTCTTTTAGTCAATGGTCCAAGGCTAGCCCCTTCTTCCTTCCGACTATTAATAAAAGGTACTCTTTCTCAAGTGCCTTTACATGTATGAAAGAATAATAAAAAATAAAAAAGCAGAAAACACCCTCTTCTGTTTGTGTGTTTACTGAACCAATTTCGTCATCATCTACTGGTTAGAGCTACCATTCTTCTATGCAGAGAACACTCCCCATGTTTTTCGAGCATCCTGCAAGAGACCACGGGCAGTCCTTCACCCCACCCTGACCGCCACCTTATTTGGAGCTGCTAAATGTCAGATCACCAGAAGCTGGCTGGTTACAGAGTCTTTGCTCTTTTAGTAACAGCTCAGTTACTACCATGATACAACCTCTTCTTCCTCCACGCTCTCATTCTCTCTCTCTTTTTTTTTTCTTTTGAACAAGTTGTCTTTAACCCTTGGACCCAATTTGAAGGCAATGGAAATAATTAAGACTGACATTTCTAGGGTTAAACGTCAAGTAGGAGAAAGAGCTGAAAAAGGAAATTCCCCAGCTTCTTAGTAATGAAAAGCTGAGGGTATACCTTCTGTGGCTGTCTGTGAGATGCTTTCACATCCATGTGTCAAGGGTTTTTCAAACTGACAACTTGCAAATTTGAAATACAAAAATGCCCAAAGCGATATTTTAGTGGCTCAGGGAAACTCTTGTATGGGAAAAAGAATTCTAAAGTGAAACGTCTCTTGAAATCACACAGGGCCTGACCACGATACTCTAATTATGCTAATTGCTTCAATGCCCTTGCTTTATTTATGCTGAGCAGCTAAGATAAATAAAGGAAAATTGCTTTGGATCTAACTGTATTCATATCAGAATGCAAACTAGCCTGTGTTTGTTATGTGATTGCTGATCTGTTTACACTAAATTCTGCAGGTAATTGCAGTTTTGATTGCACATTTATTTCTAGCTGCACAGGTCCCAGGACTAGGTCTGTCTGTTTTTATAATTAAACCGTTTTGTAATATCTAAACTCACTAAAGAGCAAAATGATGCTTTAAGAATTTACATATTTTATGCATTAAATATAATACTTTGGTGAGTGGTGACAAAAAGGAAAAAAAAGTATGTTTACCACTAAAAAAAAAAAAAAAATTGGACAGCATGTTCTGGATTTGAAGAAATTTGAGACATCTGTTCCAAGGCCTGTTCACAGAATGGGACAGATGCCCGGCGCATCCCTATAATCTGTTCTTCAACACATAGTTTTTGAACTTTCAGTCACAACTTTCATATTAGTTAAATATGTTAATAGAACATGCTGCCACTTGGTGATTCCTAAGACAATGGAATAATATTTTACACCCGAATGTAACGGCTGTGTTCTCTGTCTCTTGTTCAGAAGCTAAAGCTTCACAGAGCTGACAAGGTCTTTGTTTTCTGTTCTAGACCAATCTTCCCAGGGTGTTCACTGTGGTCCCTGGTCTTAGCTTAGAATTCAATTTTGATTTACAGCTTCCTTTGGATTTCATCCACAGCTAACATTCTTTGAGGAAGAAAAACACACACACACAAACACACACAAATCTTTCTCCTATTTAGGATGCCCATGACTCTCACATCACAAATGTAAAGCAATTGATAATGCCACCACTACAAACAGGACAGTGTCACATTTGCAAAGCTTCTTCATCCATCATCGAATTCTGAAATAGTAATTCAGTCTGCTTTACTTAATGGAAAAGTTAATATCAGTCTATACAGACTAGCCCGCAAATCTTCTTAACCTAGATTTCGCTCATGAAAAATCCACTAATATGAGCTTATTTTGTCTAAAATACCCCTGAGGCATGTTCTCAATAAATATAGGCTAGTTTTAGTACTCTGAAGACATCCCTGGCCTTCTTCCTTCCTTGGGGAAGATAAAGGAAGTTGGAGAAAATGTTAAGACACTCAAAGCACCTTCAGTAAAGTAAGCTGCCATGAGAACAGTACAATTTTCTTAACATGAGCAGGTGATTGTCATGACACCATAGTGGCTGGAGCAAACGGGGAGGACCATGGCCACTGAAGTACCTTCGGAGTCATCCATCATTCCAAAAAAAAACCATCTCACTAATATACTGAAGTATTCATAATTTACCCTGTGTAATTGTGCTGTTCCAGGCAGAGGTGTGAGGAAACAGGCAGAACGAGAAACCTGAGGTCAGGCAGCTCTGGATTTGAATGTAGGCTGCCTCCTCTCAGCTCTCTGACTTGGAAAAACCTCAAAGAAAAATTTACTGATTCTGACCTTCAGATTCTTTGGTATCCCTACAAGGCTGTTGAGACTAATCAATGATGTGACTTGTGGCCACTATTCAGGAAGGCATATGGCCCTCAATAATTATCACTTGTTGGTGTATCAGAAGTTCAGACTCTGGACTGGTTTTCCAATGACATCGATCACTACATGGGCTCTATGGTAGTTGTTCATTAAACTGCTACCAGACACATAGCTGTTGTCACCTACTACCTCCCTTGCCAGTCCACTGAGTAAATGTAACTTTCCCACAGCCTGGTCCAGTAGCCACTAGGAAGAGGCCAGGGTCAGATGCATACTGCCAAGAGAGGCGTGACATTTCTCAGAGGGCTTCCTCTGAACAAGGAGCTTTGTCCACTTGGCATCCCCCAAACTTGCAGACACATTAGGTCTTCCACTCCCTCCCCTCTCTTATGTTCCCACTGGTCACAGTCTATCGTTGCATTTGTCAACCTCTGCATAATTATTTATTAATGTACCTGTATTTCCCATAAGACTGTCTGTGCCCTTAAGGCAGGGGTGGTGTCTTGTTCTTATTCCCAGAGCATAGCATAAGGCTTTTCAAATTTCCTTGAAGAGAAAAAATCCTACTGAAGACAACACTTGGGGATCAAAAAAAAAAGAAACTGTTTACTAATGAAAAGCTGGGATGGATTTTAGGGCCAGGAAGTAGTCTTTCCTAATATTTAGGAAAGATGCAGTTTTTCTAGATTCCTTGTGGTTTCTGTATAGCCCCCAATTTTTTTTTTTGCCACCTTCTCGCAGGTAGATCAGGACCCAGCATCTGCAAGTCCCTTCAGTTCAGTTCAGTCACTCAGTCATGACTCTTTGGGACTCCATGGACTGCAGCATGCCAGTCTTGTCTGTCCTTCACCAACTCCAATAGTTTACTCAAACTCCTGTCCATTGCATTGGTGATGCCATCCAGCCATCTCATCCTCTGTTGTCCCCTTCTGCCCCCACCTTCAATCTTTCCCAGCTTCAGGGTCTTTTCCAATGAGTCAGTTCTTTGCATCATGTGGCCAAAGTATTGGGGTTTCAGCTTCAGCATCAGTCCTTCCAATGAATATTCAGGACTGACTTCCTTTAGGATTGACTGATTTGATCTCCTTGCAGTCCAAGAACTCTCAAGAGTCTTCTCCAATATCACAGTTCAAAAGCATCAATTCTAAGTCTAAGTCCCTTAGAACCCAGCAATATTTAAAAGGAACCACCAAATACTTGTCAAGCTAGGAAATACCGTCCCACATCCCAAAGACAAGTTCTCCTTGGTCCTCTCTACCTGTTTCTTGGAAACCAGTTAATAAATGTATAGGAAGACAGAATTCTGTGGATCCATTCTATTTCATACATAAATCCTGATTTTTCACATGAGAAATGACCATGCACCTGTTATCTCAACACGTTTATTCAAATTGTTTTGTTGGTTTCCAGTGACCCATAGTGAGTGTGTGCTGTGCGTGTACACATCAACTCACAGGCACAAAGAAATGGCACTTTTTCCAGAGGCAATTGATCATGCTGAGTAAAATAACCACACTTCTGAGACAAAGAGAACATCTAGACTTATTTAGTTACAGGGACCTGTTGGAGGTGGGGCATTCACATGCAAATCCCACAGCCACACGAGGCAGTGGTCTCTTCTATGATAAGAAGCCCCGCTGTGGGTTCAGGCTCTGACTGATGGCACAGGTACGTGGTTGCAGGTTTCAGGTCAGGGCTTGAAAGGGTCATTTCCACACTCTGCCCATGCAGGGGATACAACTCCTAACAGTGACTCATGTCTTTTATATACCTTGGCTACGAGGAAAGAAGAGGGGTAGATAAAGAAGAGGAAAGTCATGAATGGAGAAGTGGGAACACTGTCTAGCAGCTGGCAGCCCACTGAGGTGGTTAAGGAGCCTTGCCTGTATTTCTACATATAACTAAAAAGGTGCTGCTCCACTGAGCATGGGAATTTAAGGAATGGGGGTTCTATCAATTTCCTAAGGTCAGCTATAGCATCTGTTTGTCCTTCTGCAGTCCTTACTATATAGAGTAGGTGCTCAACACTCACTGGATGAGTGGAAGGTCTGGAAGGACCCTGCTTTCATAACAAAAATGAACAAACATTAGTCTCAAATGAATAACTCTGTGGATATAATATGGACTGAAGGACTGGGGAACCCAATGAGATTATCATTGTCTGGCCTTAACGATGTACCACTTTTGTTACTTCTCTTCATTCCAAACAATTCACCTCGCTCTGCCAAAACTAAATTCTGACCTGGATCCCTTTGGTGAGAGGTACTAAATTACTGAGTCTCTAAAATGAAGCTTTATCTGCATTGCCTTTGCAGGATGCCTTAGTATATACTCAGTAACCACTAGTTTGATTTTTTTCTCTTGATCTCATCGTCACCTCTCTGTCTACTGAACCCTGCTGCTGCTGCTAAGTCGCTTCAGTCATGTCCGACTCTGTGCGACCCCAGAGACGGCAGCCCACCAGGCTCCCCTGTCCCTGGGATTCTCCAGGCAAGAACACTGGAGTGGGTTGCCATTTCCTTCTCCAATGAATGAAAGTGAAAAGTGAAAGGGAAGTCGCTCAGTCGTGTCTGACTCTTAGTGACCCCATGGACTGCAGCCTACCAGGCTCCTCCATCCATGGGCTTTTCCAGGCAAGAGTACTAGGAGAACCTTATTCACTAATTCCCTCCCATGATTAACAAGATGTTTAATTCACCAATGACTTCTTTCATTACTCTATGGGATCAGCTTGGAAGAACTCAGGATACATGCTAAAAAGTCTCTTACAAGAGTTATTGTTACAAGAGTTACAGCAGCTGCTATTGTTTAGTTGCTAAGTCCTGTCTGATTCTTTGCTACCCCATGGACTGTAGCCTGCCAGGCTCCTCTCCATGGGATTTCCTAGGCAAGAATACTGGAATGGGTTGCCATTTCCTCCTCCAGGGATCTTCCTGACCCAGGGATCTAACTCAAGTCTCCTGCATTAGCAGTAAATTCTTTACCACTGAGCTACCAGGGAAGCCCCATACTGTAGTTACAGCCAGACGTTATTTCAATTACTTTCAAGAAATCTGTCCAATAAATTGGTTTTTTCTTAGAAAAAAGTTGCAGAATCTGTGACATAGAAGATATTTTATAGGAATTTATAGATATTTTATAGCTACACAAATAACTTTGGTATATTGCAAGTTTTATCTACTGCTAATTCCTGGCCAAGATCATCAGTACCTTCAACTTCAGCTAAAGTACAGATGAAAGAAAATCACTTCTATCTATTACATGAGTAAGGCAACATGCATCCCAGTTGAATTCTAAAGCTAAACTGTTGGTAGGGTAACAACATGGAAAATTACGTCAAACTGTGCTTATCACTCATCAACAATTATTTTAATCCTTTAAAATCTTTTCAGGTATTTTTCTATTTTTACACTTCACCTTGTGTTTCTCCCTTTATTTTCCCCAAGCTGCCTGTCTCTCCATTTCGTCTTTGTCTCTTCTCATTTCTTTTTGTCATGGTTTGTTTCCCCATTTTCTTTTTTGTGATCTCTCATTTCTCCCTCTCACTATTAGTCTGGTAGCTTAAAAAAAACACACAAGAGATGATTCTAGGCTTCTGAATCTTACCCCTAACTTCAAGATTACACTAAAAACCCAGGCATGCTTATGTGTTACTTGTCAATAATTTGGTTAGAGATTTTTTAGAAACAACCTCCCTCAATTAGTGGGCTTTATATGCCCATTTGTTGTGTTAATTGCTGTCATGTCTGATTTTCTGCAATCCCATAGACTGTAGCCTACCAGGTTCCTCTGTCCGTGGAATTCTTCAGGCAAGAATACTGGAGCAGGTAGCCATTCCCTTCTCCAGGGGATCTTCCAGACCCAAGGATCAAACCAGGGTCTCCTGTATAGCAAGCACATTCTTTACCATCTGAGCCACCAGGAAAGCCCTTATAATGCTCTATGAATACCTGAAACTCCTCCTTTCCAGATGAAGATGGACAGCTGCCTGTCCCTAGACTTCAGAAGGTCATGAATGTGATAGGATAAATTCTTTGGATGATTCAAAAACACATCATACAGAACACAGTTCACAGAAAAATATGAATCTCAGATGTATCTTCTCTATAGAGTTTAGCACTATAGGAGATAGGAACTAAATTGATACAAGCTAAACTTCAACCTTCTGATTGCAGGGGTATTATTACTAAGAATTCCTAATGCTTACTAAGAACTATGCTTTTATGTAAAGTAAAAACTTCAAGATATAAACGTAGCATAGCAATTATGATATGGCACAATGATTCTAAATATTCCTTCTTAGTTACATAACTGCTTCCATGCTAAGTTGCAAAATTATAAAACATCCACGTTCTGGACTCTTGATCACATAATCTTTGTGATTCTCATAATTTTTGTAAAAGCTGACTGACTTGAACTTTAAAAACAAAACTAGGATATTGAATCCTTCTTCTCAGAACTTTTCCCCTATATTATGAACAGTAGTATATTTAATGCAAAAACAATTACAAATACCTTTTACAGAGTATTCAGTGATTAGATAAAAAGAGAGCATTATGGGTTGAACCCTAACCTCCACAAATTCATATATTTAACTCCTAACCACTATCACCTCAGAATATGACCTTATCTGGAAATAGGGTTGTTGCAGATGATGAAGTTAAGATGAAGCTATTAGGCTAGGCCATATGACTGGTGTCCCCATGAAAAGGGAAAACTGGGACACAGACACACACACACAATGGGAATGTCATGCGACCTGTGGTGCTTATGTATCTAGAAGCAAAGGGATGCCCAAGATTGCCGAAAACCACCAGAAGCTAGGACAGGCACTGAACAGACTCTTGTTCACCCTTTGAGAGGAACCAAAGGGTGATTCAGAGGAGGAAGAAGATACCTGTGCAAACCACCAGAAGCTAAGACAGGCGCTGAATAGACTCTTGTTCACCCTTTGAGAGGAACCAAACCCTGTCAAAGCCTTGATCTCAAACTGCCAAAACTAGATCTCTATATCTCTAGACTCTGGAGAGAAGGTAAAATCTCTCTCCAGAATGGAGACAATACATTTCTGTCCTTTAAGTCACCCAGTATATGATACTAATTAAGGACATTCCTATAAAACTCATATGGATTTCATCTTCCTATTAATAAAAGAGGAATCATGGTATATCAAGGATAGAACCATGAACTTGGAGTCATGCAGACTGGGCTTGAACCAGTCATGCAGACTGGTTTTGCCAGTTACTGGCTAATTGAGGCAAGGAATTCTTTGAATGTCATTTTCTTTATTCTTTTTTTTTATGAAGATCAAGGTACCTACTTTATTAAACTATTATGATTATTAACAGGTAACCAATTTTGAGTGCCTCCTATATAGAGAGACTTGATACAGGTCCTGGGAAAGGAAGGTGACCAAAACAGATCTGGTCCCTGCCCTCGTGGGCTTCAGGAGGAAACAGAAAAACCCGTTTACAAACAAACACATACACAATCAAAACTTATATTAAGTGCTATAAAGGAAAAGGATAGGGCGCAACTGTAGAAAGTAAGGGGGCCTTCCTTGGAGAGGGTGGCAGCTTCAGTGGTATGGAAAGATCAGGCCTTTCAGAGGAAGGGGCATTTAACCTGAGAACTAATAGGTAAGAAGAAAAAAAAAAAGTGAGAAGGTAATATAAATAAAGCTTCCAGCATTCTGTCTGAATTAGAGGGTACATTTGATTAAAGGCAGTTAGACTCATTGTTGGCTATTTTGGGCCCAGTACTAGGATCTGTTTTGTGGGGACATAATAGCATTTGTTACCCTGGTGTTCAAGGTCCTCCACAATCTCTTTCTCTTGCTTCAGAGTGTAGGTCTGTTGTGGCCCCAGCCCATGGAGCAGACCCATCATGGATCAATGGCAGGCACTGATCTGCTTTCTCTGTAACAAGGTTAATTCATTGGTCTCTCTGTGCCCAGGATCTTCTTATAATGCCCCAGATTGCCTCTTTCCTGACAGCCATGTAATACCAGATCTAAGTCAAATTACTTTCTATTTTCTGTAACTACCCGCACGGTGTTTAGTCCCTCTGCTTTGAGTCACGCTGTTTTCTCTTTCTCTCTTCCTTCCCCGCTGTGGTTATCATAATTATACCAGACTATCTAGATCCATTCATGAAGCATTTCTGAGTTTGCACAGGGATCTTCTTCCTCCTCTGAATCACTAAAACACAGGATCCATCTTTTTCTTTGTTGGTCTTGACTTGTATTTGTCTTCTCTCTCCTATTAGATTATAAATAACTCTGAGCACAGGGTCTTTGGTCACATTATTGCTTGACTATTCTGAGTAGTGTGGCTCAGACTATGGGTGGAATTGAATTGCCACATGGTTCATGCTTATAACAGACCTTCTAAGAAGGAGGCAAAGTTAAGGAAGACTTATCAGACATAATTAGTCAACACAAGTACTAGACAATTCCATATCACATATGGATATAAAACATTCAGATAAGCTATAAGAAAGGAGGATGCACGAATTACTCTCTCTTTCATTCTTGTACTCAGCAAGCAACATTCATTCACAGTTGATTTCAGCAAGTACAAAACATACACGTGGGGAAATCACATTCCGTGGCTTTCCTGACATACACGGTGGTGATGAATATAAGCAAAGGGACGGGATGGGATACACAGTGTAATTAAAAACAACAACAGCAGCAAATGGCTAAGGTCGTATTTTGCTTCAGTTTTGCTACAAAAGACAATTAACATATTTTTTTCAATTGTGCTTTTCTGGGTAAATGTCTTTGCCTGGAAACTGGGGGATATCACTTCCTACCTTGATTTTATTTCCAAGAGCTGAAGACGAATTTGCTATGCCCTCCTCAGTGCACGGTATAGTAAAGAGTAGAGTTGTTTTTATTATCTTGCTATAATACAGAGGAGGTTGTCTCAAACTCTTCCTGCCATGCTGCTATAGTTATTTGGAGAGGAACATTTCTCACCCACAGGGATGGAACTACATGACTGCATCAAATTGAAGGTGAACCCTGCAATGTGGCTATGGCACTTCAAATAATAAAAGCCATCGGAAGAAGAAAAAAAAAAAACAAACTTAAAGACAGGAAATAAGGATTCCAACCCAGCATTTATAATTACATTTAGTGGTCATCTGAAATATGATGATATTTCATCCCCTGAAATGATATCACGTGTCACATAAATTTCTAAAGAAATTCTACTCTAAATCATTTTGTCTGTCCATTCACTTATGGGTTTTTACCACAAGGCTATGTCAAATATGAGCACTTAATTCAGAGCAAACACTCTGTGCGTGTATGTTTTTAAAGGCTTCTAAACCATATTAAATTTTCATTCATATAGGTACACAGAGACACATATTAAATAAACCCTCTACAAGAGTAACCCGGCTAGAAACGCAGCAAGAGATTTCCAAAGGGCCGAATTTATTACAGATTAATCAAATAGGTAAGATGGATCGTAATGGATATTCCAGCCAATGTAAACCGAGAGGGGAAAAAAAGAAGCACAAGCAGCAAGTCAAGAGCCAAATGTTCCTGTTTTGATTTATTTAGCATTTCTGAGATGTTTCTTCTGTGGGGAACAATATGCAAGGCATTGGAAATTCAGAAGGCACATCTTTTGTGTACCATAAAAATGTGCTGCTAACCTACAATACCCTTATAGAAATACAATTCAATAAGAAACTCAGTTGGGAAGATGTCTCAATAGAACAACATGAAAAAAATGGTCAATACCAGAATGATTTACTTCACTTTTACAAGGGATTCTGACGCCACGCATAGAAATGCCTTTGGAACTTAGAAAACTCAGATAAACAGAGAGCCACATTTATTAATTCTTATACATTTCTAATGTGTCTTTTTTTTTTTTTTAAGCAGATCATCTCTCCATATCGTCACTTCTATCAAGCCTATCGTTTGAACGGTGTTACAGTGTTCAGCCCTCAGGGCAAAGATAAGTCTTCATCGCTGTCACACGTAGCACACACATATTCAGCCATATCGTGCTGAATGGGGATACAGGACTTTGTAGAAGCAGGGCCGATTCCCGCAGAATATCCTGAGATACTTATCAAGCTGTTAAAGCAGACATCCGGCTTTTGTCTGCATTGCCCTTGACACATCCTCAAGGAAAAGTATCTAGAAATTCTTTGTCTTCTGAAGAACCTTGGACCTCTTAGGTCTAACGTAGGTTAAGTGCCCCACAGATCTCCCTAGAATAGAAAAGCACCTGGAAAACTCTTGTCTGGCTTCTCAGAAACAAACAGAATGCAAGTGCTAATTCCTAAGGTCCTGTTATTGGAAGAAAGCGGTAGCAAAAAGAAGAGACTTCTGACGGTTTTGGTCCCTGCACAGGCAAAAGCTGGGATTCCACCCTAAAATGTATCAGATACAACAATAACCTCTAAAAAATCCAACAAGGGTAAAATGTATAAAGGTAAATTACCACATTATCATCCAATTATCATTGCTTGTTTTGTCAAGGGTAAATGACTATCTAGCAGCATCCGGCGTTGGCTTATTGATTCCTCGTGTACAGTGGGGCCAGCCCCCTCCCCAGCAGGGTCCCCATGCCGCCCCTCCCACTCAATAGCCACACTGACGCTGCCCATCTCAGTGCACGTTGCAAGCTGTGTGTAACTCTTCTGGCTCATTCTGGAGGCATTAAGTGAAAATGGATAAATTTTTAGAGATCACTGGACACTGCAAAAGAAATCATTGTGCTGCTTTTAGTGCTGAAAATACAGAAAAAAAAAAAAGATCACTGTGTTTAACTGTTGTCATAATTGAAACTTGATTCAATTCACAAATTCGAAAGGGCACTTATCGCTTCCTCATCTTTCCTGCCCATTTCGTTCTCAACGACCTCATCACACAGAACTTTCCACAAATCTCCTCAGGATAAACATTTCCAGCTTCACTTTTTTCTTCCCACAGATAAATCACAGTAAATGTGGAATTCTTCTTATTTCATCACAGATTTATAAAAACAAAACAAACCTCCCTCAGCAGATTAAACGAAACCTCCAAACTCAGACGGCAGAGAGGCACGCACAACATCTGAGATTAATGGACCACATTTCATCTCAAAGTGCTTTCTTGGCATAAACAATACATAAGGGTCACCTTATCCACCACTGAAACGCAGCCCCCTCTGAGGCACAGAAACTATATAACCAGGAGAAACACTCATTCATTCTTGAGGGCAACGGTAGACGACCTTTTTTTTCCATAGAGGTAGCTGTGAGTTTCAGCCCTGATCCAATCTCCTCCAGTTCTTCTGCAAGTCGAAGATGGAATCAAGTAACTACACCAGAACCCCTCCAGGTTCAGCAGATCAAACCAACTAATTCAATCAGAATGAGGGGGAAGATGCCAGAAGGAGAGACAATAGACTGCTGGTGAGTCTTCAGACTTCACTGGGGCTCCACTGCTCTGCTCTTCTCGAGTTTCGTTGTGATCAGGGGATGGTAGGAACCCTGAGATGGAGGTGAGAGTGGCTCCTAACTTATAAACGGATTATCTCAAGAAGGTACTTGTTAAGCTCCATGGAAGGGAGAACACTGGCATTATTCGGATAAAATACAACTGTGCTGTGTGCTTAGTCACTTAGTCATGTCTGACTCTTTGCAACCCCACAGACTGTAGCCCGCCAGGCTCCTCTGTCCATGGGGATTCTCCAGGCAAGAATACTGGAGTGGGTTGCCGTGCCCTCCTCCAGGGGATCTTCCCAACCCAAGGATCGAACCCAGGTCTCCCACATTGCAGGCAGATTCTTTACCATCTGAGCCACTAGGAAAGCCCAAAATACAACCGTGTGGGTGTTAGTTATTTTAAAATGTATAGTTTGCTAAAAGGAGTGACTTTAGGAACATGGATATATGTTACATCTGCAAGGAAAATAAAGTATGGGAGAGTCTCAATCCAAGCTACCATTTTTCAGGTCCTTACGTTTCAAGTTATCTTATGTCCCACTTAAGCCACCATCAACCTTACAAAGTGTGTGTTTATACTCTTATTTCCATTTTCCATGAGTTCCCTGAGGTTGGGAGAGTTTAGTAGTCCTGTGTTACATACCTAGTAAGTGGTAAAGCCTGAACAAATGCCCAGATGGCTCTGCCTTCAAATTCCATGCCAGTTTCACTCTGCCATTCTGCTCCATGGGCACTGCCTAGGGAAGCTGGCAGGGCCTGGGTTACTTGCTGGATCTCTGGCAGGTAGACAGCCGAGGCTCAGGTGTAATAAGTACATGGGCATGGCAGAGACCCAGGAAAAATACAAGGGAAGCTGGAGAACAGGAAAAGGGAAGAAAGAGAGCCAACAAAACTCCGGGAGGGCCTGAGAGATCAGAGATGGCAGACTGGGAGATCGGGGCTGAGAAGTCGGATGAGAAAGATCGAAAGGGAAACGGGCACAAAAGGACTGAGAAATCAAGGCTTGCCAGCTTTGTTGGGGCGAGGCTGGGCAGAGACTTGGTGTGAGCTGAGAGAAACAGGGAGGGGTTAGCTGGAGAGATGCAAAGTGGGGAGGAAGGAGAATTTATTCCAGGTGGAGGACATTTTATTTTTAGCGAAGGCATGGTGACACCAAAAATCCTTGACATCTGTATACACCTTGTGGGTGTGAGCGGAAAGGGAAAAGCGATGGGCTGCTGAGTGATGGGTGCCGTGGCAGAGTCCACAGAGCTCTCCGCTTGTCATTCTGGACTGCGAGTCTTGCTTGATCCCAAAGGAACAGCGCGACGAGGGCTCAGCAGGTGAGACTCCAGGGTTATCTCCAGGCACACTTATATAAGCACCCCGATTCTAATATCAAATTCAATTATTCACCCTGAAATTGAAAATCCTCCTTACCCTTGCCATCCGATGGGACGAACTGAATTCCATTCCCCCATGATTTACCTTCCCTCTGGCTGTTTACCTCCAGGGCCTCCGCATCAATTTATGAGCCGCCCAGTGGGAAACCTCTCATCACAACAAGCCTCCTTGGTTGACTGAGCGGCCTGCACCCTCTTACCATGTGTATACTGAATATACGGGGCACTTAATTGGGACTTGATATATCATTTCATGAAAGCAGTCTTCAGCCGTTTCATTTATGACTCCCCAAGTAAGTGAGACTGTCTTTTGCCATCAGTCAGGAATTGTTTCAGCTGGTTTCACTTTACAGTCTGGCACACCGTGGATGTTCAACAAATGCCGGGGGCAGGCAGAGGGCACCTATATCTTGCCTTGGGGATGACTGGAGAGCCCAGAACTTGGAATCAGGTTCTTTCTATAACATTACACATTTACTCAGCACCTACTGTATACCAGGTGCTGTGTTATGTGCTAGGAATGAAAAGATCAATGAAAAATAAGTAAGTTCTCTGTGTAACAGTTGCTCACAGTAAGGCCTGGGGTGGGAGCTATTTGGGAAAATGTATGAAGACATAATGGTGATTCAGTGTGGAAATATGGTGAGGGACTTGAGCCCTAGGTGTCTTCGGGGCATAATTAAAGCACAAAGAAGGGGTGATGAGCTAAGAGGGCAGGATTTGGAGGCTGTCAGGGAAGTTTTCCTAATTGAAATAATGTCTGAGTTGAACCCACGGAGAAGCTTTACAGATCAGAAAGCAGGGGGAGGGAGAAGGGCAATCGAGGCAGAAACAACAGCATAAGTAAGGGTCCTGGGGCACAAAACAGCCAGATACCCAAGGGGAGCCCCACCCACAGCTCCCTGGACAGGCAGCTCCCTCCAATTCAGAGCTTCCATAACTCTGGGATGCTGTAAGGGCCTAACAGCATAATTCACATGGAAGCCAAGTTGTAAACTGTGAAGCACCCCATGCAAATGTAATGTATTTTCAAACTGTTATTTCAGTAGTCTTTTGGTGAATTAGAAGTAGACCAGAGGGAATTTCTGGGAATTGAACTCAGCCTGTTTGCTAGAGGTTGTTGACCTCTGCTTTAGGACAAGTAAGGAAGAACCCATCAGAAATCCAATTAAGATTAGTAAAATATAATTTCCTGATTTGTAAGTTGGCCAATATCATAAACATTGACATGTTTGTGTTTATTCTCCCCAAACCACTGGGGGTTGTCTCCTGCATTGTAGGCAGATTCTTTACCATCTGAGCCACCAGGGAAGTCCTTTCAGTGAGCACAGGAAGTCAATAAGGAATACCTAATCCAAGAAGCAAAGGCATTTCCTCCAGCGAAGATGTCAGAAGTGCTTAATATTTATTCACTACTTCTTTTCTATTCAACATAGCCTACCCGGGTAGATGGCAAACGAAATCATTCCATGCTGGGAGATTGATACCTGGATACAGAATGCAGAGGGGTAATTTGAGAGAATAAAGAAATTCCCCTCACCTCAGTTTACTTATGCCCTCTTTATGCTGAAGCCTCAGAAACTAAACAGGAAGGGGACAATTAGTAAGATGCTATAGTGATTCTTCATAAGCATTCTTAGTTTAATCATCATTATCACAACCACCCTTATAATATTTAACTAGTATCAGTAAGGGCTCATTATATACCAGGATGGATTCTAAGGGCTTTGCATGTATACCTTTAATACATTTAGGTGCATTTAATACACACAATACACACAATAACTTAATACACACAACACACAATTGTGTATTTAATACACACAATATTATCATAAGTCCCACTTTAAAAGTAAGGAAATTGAAGTTCAAAGAGGTTTTACAACTTGCCCAAGGACATGCAGCTAGTTAAGTGTTATCTGGAATATGAATTGAGGTAATCTGGAGCATCAGTCTCTATACTCAAGTCATATTTTCTTCTCCTAGGGGAAAAGAACCAAGAGGCTATACTTTGTTCCACAGTGAGTATCTTCACTTGGGAGGATGGGAAGGATATAGTAAGCGGTGGGATTCAGGAAGTGGTTTCACTTACTGAATTCAGTTAAGTCGTGGCAGAATGAAAGCTGATCAAGTAAAGAATACATCTTTCCTTTTCACATCTTTTAAAATCAATCCTTTGAACCCCTTTGAAAGGAAAGAGGAAATATTTAACAATAAGATTTTCTTATTCTCCTAATATCAATCTCACTCTAAGCATAGTACCAGAGGAAAGTTAAACACACAGGCTCTGGAGATGAAAGACTTGTGTCAAATCCCAATGTTGCTGCTAACTGTGATGATGAGCTGTGCAATCCTAAATAATGGTGCTTGACCTCAGTCTTCTTATCTGTAAAATGGGCTTGATAAATACCTATTTAGCAGACCCAGCAGAAGTGCCGTGTGGAGTTCCGTGTGTATGTGCATGTATATTTTATCATGCTTCATAAATAGTGTTAAACTTACTCTTAGTATTCAGCTTTCTTTGTATGCAGCACACAGTTATGCATCTATGTCAGTTACTAAATAAGAACATTCTTAATGTGCTATACCAGTGTTTAGGGGATAAAGTATAAAGCTGTTTAAAAACAGAGAGAGAAAAAGGGATAGTACAAGTATTAAGGAGGACAGGAGGCAATCCATGGAGAGCAATAAATCCAGACAGTTTCCAAATGATGGACTTATAAACAATGGTGTCCAGGGCAGTTGAATGATTAAGAACAAAAGAACAAGACAAAAAGTACGACAGTGTATTTCTTGAGTTGGGAGAATGGTCTAATGCAGGATCAGCCAACTCTTTCTGTAAAAGGATAGAGTAAACATCTAAGGCTCAATAATTTATCTTATCTATCCAACCACTCAACTCCAGTACTGTGACATAAAAGCAGCAAGTAAAATACTCCCATGAATGGGCATGGCTGCAAATAAACCATATTTGCAAAAACAAGAGGGAGGCTGGGTTTGGCTGGAGAGGCCTGTAGGTTAGTGACCCTGATCTAACTGAAGGCTTATTAATAATGGCTATCAATAAGAGTTTTAGTACCAAGGTCTGGGAATGATTTCGAAAATGTAACATGAAATATATACATGCATATATATCTGTTTGCATAAATATTTGCTTATTGAAAATAATCCTTATAGTGATGTCACTGATTAATTTTCATTTCATATATTTTCCCAGCTGAAAGGGAATGAGATGAAGCTGTAGCAGAGTATTGAGAACCGCACGAAGCCCTGGATTCACACTGGGGATATGTGATTGGCCTGACAGTGGCCATTTTATCTGTGTGTGTCTGTACACATGTGCAGAAACATACATGTTACAGCTAAAAAAAATACAACAATAACTGATCTGATGGAACGAAAACTAAACTAAAAATAAAGGACTGGGTCTTTGTCACTGATTCACTGTGTAATCTTGGGCAAGTCATGATCTCTGAACCTCAATTTCTTCTGTATAAAATGGAATCGAACTGAACAGGAAGTTCCTTTTAGCCCTCAACATCCCTGGTTCTAAAATACTGTGCAAAAGGATATAACTGCTGGGCACTTAATATACACTACAGTATTTCTTACAGATGATTTAGGAAACCGAATTGAGTCAGCTATAACTGTCATGATTTTAATTGGATTAAAGATGACTTTAATGGGTAATTTATCCAGTACTTTATAATAATCATATAATTAAATAATCACAGGTATATCAGTTCATTCTGATAGGTTCTCATGATAGAGTTACAAGTTTCCAGTACAAGGTAAAATGAGTTTTTTCATCATTTGACAGAGTTCTATTCTGTGATATAATTTCTTTATTTCATGTTACATTTTCAAAGTTAATTTGTGAAATTTTGTGAACTTCCTTGATAAGATTAGGTGAGATCAATTATTTTCAACTCCTTGGGAGATTCTGTATCCTAATCGATTTACTTATGCTTTTTAAGGGGAGAATATTCACTAAGGGACACGACATAACCAATTTCAGCATCAAAGTATTCTCAGTAAATTTCATGTTTCCAAATCAATCTAATTGTGAAGCAGGTATGACTGGCATGACCCTTATTTATGACTCGGATAACCTCCCTCGGCAGAGAGTCTGGAAACTTGAAGAGTGCACTGTTGATCTGCTTGAGAGGGACCAGAGGTTGGATCTGCAGACAGAGAGGTGAGGGACAAGGAGCCCTGTCCACACGCAGCTCTGTTGACAAGGCAGTATTCCTTCTACTGGAGGTTACCTCTGCACACTTCCTGCTGACCTGAAGCCCCTTGTTAATTCAATTCTGAGCATCTCCTGAGTAGAAGCAGACAATAATGCAGACATGGATAAAACTGGGCTGCAACTGTGTGCCTGAACCACCAGCCAACAGGGATTATACTGAGACCAGCAAACTCATTTCACTGTGACCTAATCATATCTCAAACTGCCCCCCTGTGGATATGAATTTATTAGAATGAAGAATTCTTAAACAATTACTCTTGCCTGGGACACGTGTGTTTCAGCAAGTTTGGGCAAGTTGGATTTCCCCTCCAATTGGTTGCAACCACCCACTCCTCCCCAATCCTTCTTATTTTCTCCTGTGTGTGTGGGGGGGAAACATTTACTGTGGCTAGTAAAAAGAATGTGTGACTTTTCATAACAAGTCCAGTAAAAATCAAGAATGTGAGCATTTTCTTTGTCAGTCAACTCGGCAGCAAAGGCAAGGAGACAAGAAGGAAAGAACCACTTGCCCATTCAGCTCCAATCTGCACTCCACTCTTTATTCATAAGAATATAATCCTTCCTCCTCCCTTGGAAAGCAGCAGAATTTAGTGAAAATAGGACATGTTGGAGTGATATGAAGACCTCGTTTTTGATATTGGCTTTACTTCTTATTAGCTGCGTGAACTTGGGCAAGTTACTTGACCTCCCTAAGCTGCAGTTCTTCATTTACAGAATGAGGATAATGATAACATTAACAACATATGTAATTATAGTAGCAATGCCTAGTGTATTTGTAGGGCAGTTGTGACAACTGAGAGAATAGATCATGCCAAGGGCTAAGTACAGTGCCTGGCACATAAGGACTTAAATAACAACACCTTATATTACGATGTTGTTGTTGTGAGTTTGATCACCTTAGAAAACCCTCATATGCTGGCAAGCAGGATACCACAGGTAGTTCAGTGTATAGCATTTGCTTGATATTCATTAGAATTTGAACAATCCTAATGTCTCATGAGGGCTTCCTAGGTGACACAGTGGTAAAGAATTTGTCTGGCAATGCAAGAGACATGGGTTCAATCCCTGGATTGGGAAGATTCTCTGGAGAAGGAAATGGCAACCCATTCCAGTCTTCTTGCCTGGGAAATTCCATGGACAGAGGAGCCTGGAGGGCTACAGTCCACATGGTTGCAAAAGAGCCAGACATGAATTAGTGACTAAGCAACAACAATGTCTCATGATCTTAGCTCATGAATACTGATATGAAAAAATATTGATCAATTTCATGTTAAACTCAATGACAAGCATAAGTACCTAGTCTAGGCAATACATGGCTGGATGCTCTATGACACTTTCACCAGTAGGTGAAGGGGACCCAATTTCTTGCTTTCGAAGCTCTACCAGCCGCGCAACAGAAAGGCAGTACAGCTAGGTAGGCCACCTCTCTGCCCATTCCGTTCTCTTACTCAGTTCTGTCCAACTCTCTGGGACCCCATAGATGGTAGCCCTCCAGGTTCCTCTGTCCACGGAATTCTCCAGGCCAGAATACTGGAGTGAGTAGCTATTCCCTTCTCCAGGGGATCTTCCCAAAGCAGGGATCAAACCCAGATCTCTGGCATTGCAGGCAGACTCCTTACTGTCTGAGACCCGAGGGAAGCCCCTTAATTCAAGCTAAAACTTATTTGTGCTAGAGCTGCTGCTGCTGCTAACTCGCTTCAGTCATGTCCGACTCTGTGTGACCACAGAGACAGCAGCCCATCAGGCTCCTCTGTCCCTGGGATTCTCCAGGCAAGAACACTGGAGTGAGTTGCCATTTCCTTCTCCAATGCATGCATGCATGCTAAGCCGCTTCAGTCGTGTCCGACTCTGTGCAACCCCATGGACAGCAGCCCACCAGGCTCCTCTGTCCACAGGATTCTCCAGGCAAGAATACTGGAGTGGGTTGCCATTGCCTTCTCCATTATGCTGGAGAGAGAGAATCAAAATTACAAACACGATGAAGTAACAACTTCCTTTTCATAGCCACCTACCTTGAAGTTAATTTTCAAAACCTTCTAAACTTGGAAACAGCACTTCAAAAATATATGGTCATAAAAAGAGCACGGGATTTTTCTCTTCTGGAAAATAATGACACTAAACTTGATGTACTTTAAGGCTGGTGACATTTTTGTAATTCTATAGGAATATCTAAATCTCTATGTAAATAGATTCACACATATGAGAAATGAATCCCTGCTCTACTACAGAAAGTGCAGGCTGTTTGTTTCTGACCTTGTCCCAGAAGAAACCAGACATAAGTTCTCCTACAGAGAGAGAAATACTCCTCTGCACACACAGAGACACACCGGAATGCAAACCCCACATCAAAATGCTGGTAGAGTTCATAACTCAAATTTCTTTATCCTGTAGCTGCTCAGGGACCCCATTAAATTGTTTTCCACAAATGCCATGAGGTTTGAACCATTTGTTATAACATTTGAGTCATTTATAAGATATTTTGATCCGACAAATCTGGAAGTAGCTGTCTAAAGTAAAATACATGACAAATGGCAGCCTCATCTCGCTTCAGATCAAAGCGGGGAACATTGCGGATTCCTACAAAACTTTTCGAGGGTGTTGAATGGATTTCCTCACTTCTGTGTGCTGGCAGGAAAACAACACTGTATGTCCTAGACTACCCTGACCTCCCTGAAAAAAAAGATGCTCTACACATTTGACGGGAAAAGCTAGTTACAAGCTCACGGAGCCAGCCAGTTTGGATCAAAGATGAATAATTGTCACGGTGGGAAAGATGGCATAGACAAAGAAGCACAAGTTAACGTGGAAAAGAAGACCAAAAGGTTCAGCCTAGGTTTGCGTTAAGCTCGTATTGTTGACTTCCTACAGAAGCATTTTCTGCCACAGCTGAAATGAGGGAGGGTAACAGAAACATGGAAGACTTGTTAAAATTCATCTCTAATAGAGTGGTGCTACTCAACTCATGCTGGATGGACCAGCGGCCAGAAAATAAACGGGAAGCTCCACCAGCCACATGCCAGACTTGCAGGAATCCGGATTTCTGAATGTGCGCCCCAGTGAGCGGGTTCTACCAAGCCCCCAGGTGATTCTGATACATGCTGAAGCCTGGGAGCACTGAAGTAGAGTATGACAAAAATAAAAACACTTGCTAGCACAGTAAACACACTACAGGCCAAAAAACTGCTGCTTCTTATATAAGAACAAGCTCTCCTGCTATGAATCACGATCCATCCATCATGGATCATGATTTCATGATCCATCTCTTCCACCCTTCTTCAGTTCAGGTGCTTCATTTATTGCCTCCGGGGTTCTCAGCAAGCTTCTCTGGCTACCAGTGAGCAGGACTGTGTTCATTTTAATCATGTCCTTATTCATCACTTCTTAAAATGAGGAACTGGTGGGTATCATCTACCTACCGAAGATGATACCACAGCATGCCAAAGAATCAAGCCTCAAACATCACCAAACACACTTTTCAAAGTAGAGACTTTCATGGTATTTTATGTCATTTGGTCTTCTTTAGAAATGTGTCCTTTCTCGTATTGATTAAATTGCAATTTTTCTAAAACAGCTTGTAATTGAATTATCCAGTGAGACATGCCGAAAGGGATCAAAAGTGATGGGAATAAAAATAGGAAGTTGTATAATTTATAATACAAATGATTTGTTGCTGAGGTTTTAATCAAATCAAACAGAGCAATAAAATAACAGGTGATTGAATTACATGGCGAGATAATGCATTGGCTTTAAAGACCCTGATGCTTCTTGGTAAAGTCTGTTGAATTCACAAACTGTGCCATCTGCATCTCCCCCTGAAGACATGACTCTTGGAGGGTTCCTCCTACTCAGGGACCCTAAACGCTGTGCTGAATACTTTCTTCTTGAAGAAAACAACACTCACAAAATAAAGGAAATATACATTCAGCACCAGCATTAAAATAACACAACAACCCTCATACACCACCTAAGGAAGGGCTCAATAACAGCTCAAAGCTCATTACCCCTTCTGTCTACACTTATGTGATCACTGACAAATAGGAGGGGAAAAAAAGGGTACTGAACATATTGGGGATACCTAGGTGGTACTAGTGGTAAAGAACATGCCTGTCAGTGCAGAAGGCACAGGAGACGTGTGTTTGATCCTTTGGTGGGGAAGATCCCTTGGATGAGGGCATGGCAACTGACTCCAGGATTCTTACCTGAAGAATTCCATGGACAGAGGAGCCTGGTGGGCTATAGTCCATGGGCTCACAAAGAGTCAGACATGACTGAAGCAACTTAACACACAGCACACACATTGAACATATTGGTAAAGAAGAACATATAAATGGTCAATCAGCTGCTTGAAAGGCCACCTTTTGCCTTATAATTTTCCAAAGATCTTGTTAATACTACAATAAGCCCACATCATGCACATGTTCTCCTTGGGGGTGGGGGGTGGCTAGTGGTCATTGCCCAGGAAGCCCAGATTATATAAAGAGTCAATCTAAGAATGTTGTACACACTAAACCCCCAAAGGTTAAAATCTCCCAGTGTGCAGAAAATGCAAATTCCTCTTTTCTCACTCAGAAACAGACAAGAACATTAGCACATGGCCCATGTATCATTTCGAGAAAATGAATCCCTTATGACATAATGCTGTTAGTTATGGCTATAGGGATCTCATGTTCCCTTCAAAGGTATTGTTGATACCTTGGCAAAGCTGGTTCCCACCCCCAGCCCAAGAACTGGAAGTGATTTAATTTGTTGCTCTGGGGAGAAGGAGCAAACTTTTGGTTACTGAACTTTCCAGACAACCTTTGAGTCATAGTGGTGATTGTGAAAGCATCGGTGAGAAATAGAAGCCTTGGATTCCTTTCCTGAGGTCTGGTTTTGATGGATGTGGAGGCCCCGAAAGGGTGGTGGAGGCAAGGTTTAAGCAAACACGTTTTAGGGCACGGATTTTGAAAATTGAGTACCACTGTCCCACCTGCTGTGCTTCATTTCAGAATCCACAGCCATCATTAGCAGAGAACAAACTGCTTTTCCAACCACACATCCCATCGTACTGCGGCAGCTCCCGCTGGAAATTGCAAAACACTTATGGAAGAGCATGTCCTGAGAGCTCTCTCTCTGCCAGACCCTTCTGATTTTTCTTATCCTGGGGTGTGCTGGGGCAGGGGAAAGAAAAAGTGTGTGCACACATAGGTTCGGGCTATAAAAGCTTCAGAGACGCTATACAGCAGAAACGAACATAACAGTGTCAAGCAACTATACTCCAATAAAAAAATAAAATCAAAAGGATCTAAAAAAAAAAACCGCTTTGGAGAGCAGGCTTTAGATCTGAAGCTATGTTTTCCATTTAAAAATAAAGTACAGTGCCAACTCAGGAATCACAACAAACCTTTCTTTACATTGCATCTGGCACAGAAGAGACTCTAATGAAAGTCAAGAGCACAGACAGGCTTCAACCCCGTCTCATCGACTCAGGGCATCCCGAGGACCCAAGTGTAGCCCTGTCGTCATGGCATGGCTAAGCAAGGTCCCCAGCATCTGTTCTGTGATCTTGCCAGAGGACTGAGGACCAGCAGCGTGAACTCTGACTCCTTCTTTCTGAGCACCTAGTAAATTTAGAGAGGCCCAGATGAATCCCCACCTCCTCTTCCAGGTTTCCTCCTCCCAGACTGAGCAGAATCTCTACCGGCAGTCATTCTAGTCTAAACCTCAGCACACAAAACCCCCACAAATAAGCCTTTACGTATACAGCCATTTTGAACATGAAGGGACTGAAAGAGAGAGAGCTGAAGAGGACAGTGGTGTTAACAGGAAGATCCAGGTCTAAGTTCTGTCTGCCTCCAACCTGCTGTTGATTGAGCTTTAGGACCAGCCATGTCAGGCCCCTGGGCACTCAGATGTTTCATTTGTAAAATGGGGTGAGGGTGAGGAAGGACAAGAGTGAGCCAACTGTTTACCCGAGTCCCTTGTAGTTCTGAGAGTCTCTTCTTTCTGTCCTTGTTTACTTTCTGCGGAAATCAAGATAGAAGGGGGAAGGGCAATAGAGGGTAGAGGATAAAAAAAGGGGGGTTACTATGGGATTATATGACATCATGTCTGTGAAACTTTAGAAAATTGTAAAGCACTATAGAATTTAAAGACTCTTTCATCCAAAAAAGAAGTTTAAAAGTAACTAAATAAACACAAAGAAGCCACTAACATAAGATGATTTGCCAAGAGAGAGAAGAAGGTAATACGTGATCAAGAATCAATATTAACAATACAAATAATAATGCCAATAAGACCACACCCCTTCATGCTTTTGAATCCTTCTATGTACATAAAGGACATAGTCTCAGTTTAAAAAAAATAAGGTCAAATAACATGTTAAGGTTTAATTGAGCTAAACCACACCGTTCCTGGAATGGCAAACAGCCCAACAGCTTCCCGATCAGTAACATCTCTCAGGACACCACCTGGCTGCACACAGAGGTTACAGTCAGAGACCGCAGGGCAGTGAAGGCTCCCATGGTTGGCCAAGGGGGTCAGTGCCTGCAAGGCAAGTGATGCAGCCTTGGCAGAAAAATGGCTGTGGTTTTAGATGCCCTGCTCACCAAGTCCTCTGACCCCACCTAGATGGGAACATCTCCTTCTCTCAGCTGTGCTACAGTTAAGGGAAGCCAAGGAAATCGTGTGGGTCATGAAAACAATCACACTCACCTTAAAAAAAGGCATATCACTCTCATCCGGGCAGTAAGAGTGTCACATTGCCCTCCTATTTGTGACTTTAAGCAGCCTGTTTCTGGATCCTTCTGAGGATCCTGGGAGATCGTGGCCAGCGTCAGTTCTGTGGCAGCTATGTGTGTACAGCTTCCTGGACGTTGAGAAGTTGCCCTGGGGTTATTTGCACTTTTCAGTGAAAGGGAAGGATGTTTTCTGGAGGCTTGTGGATTTCACATGGTGTGAAACAACAGCACATTGAATTAACTGGGCTTCATCTGGCCAGCCCTCCTCAGACTCACCTCTTCTTCCTGAGTATAACCCTACGACCCTTTTTAGCCATCACTTCACTCATTCCCAGTTCTGGAGGTAGCGGGGAATTAAATCCAGGATTGCCTCTGCAGGCACTTGGTAATGCATCCGGAAATGATGATTTGTCACGTAATTATAAGGACAGCTATGATTTTGTTCTGAATTAAATAGCAAGCCCTCTGTGTGCAGCTGGCTCCTTTGCCCAAACAAACTGCTTGTAAATTTTATTCTGCTCCCTTGACTGCAAAGGTTTCTCTGCTGGTTTTGCCATAACATGGGAAACCTGGAAACCTTAGTGGAGGCTGCTCCTTCCTGGAGGAACAATGACAATATTATACTCTGTGGAGACTAGGGGGTTAGATGAAACCATAGCAAACCTTTCCATTTGAAGAGCCCTGGACGGCAGCTTCGGTCTCTCAGAATCCTGATGGAGGTTGTGGCATAGTAAGAGAGAGGTTTCATCTTTAAAACAAGGGAGACCCTGACACACACACAGACAATGGAAACTAATTATACATCATAATTAAAAAGTGTGCACGTGTACACCACAAACAACCAAAGAGAAAGGGCCACTTCAAAAAATCCAGATTCAAAACTAGAAGCCAAACGAACAGCAAAGTCACAGAAAGTCTTGAAGGAAATCTTGACATTTGTTAGACAAAGTCAGTGAGAAAATTTTGCAAAAGAGAACTGCATGATTGGAACTCTGTAAAATTGGAAAGAAATTCCATGTCCCACTCTTGAAGTATATTCCAGAATGGGGGAAGATAGGCTAAAATTGAATTAGAATTCCATTTGAACATGCACAATTATAAGGACTCTTACTACTGGTTTGATAATAAAAAAATAATAATAATTTGTTCATGCTTAGGAAGAAAACACACTGCAAGCAGTTCAGAGAACAGAGTAAGAGGAGGGGGTAGCCACCTTTAGAATCAAAATGACTAAACATATTAACCAGGTTTCACTGGCCAGAAATGAACAGACAGAAAATGCTCAAGGTTTATTTATACTACTTCAATGCTCAGTTGTTTTAATTCCCACACAAGATGGCAGTCTAAGGTATTTCTTTATATTTGATCATAAACAGATATTACTAGAAATGTAAAGGAAAACAAACAGCAGCAAATTCTATGACAAGACATTTTTCCTCTACTCATTTCTCTCCAGTAGCCAAAGCATTGCACTCTGCCCTTCTGCTCTCCATTTGGGCTAACATCCCTGATGTCCCAGAAATATTCTTACACTTTCATGCATGGGATTGGGTAGCAATGCAACATACTCATTCAAATTCCACAAAACGAAGATTTCAGTCCCTAACAGACATTATTAGGTCCACAGTAGTTCATCGGCTGAGGTGGAGATGGCTCTTTAATTTCTTAGAGAGCAAAATAATTCGTTTTTCTATTTGAGTTTACTATGGATATCCTTTAGCCTGATGAGACTATAAAAGCTACTAGTTAGGTTTGGAATGTTCAACGGTGATCCCAACTGGGAAAATTCAAAATTGAATGGGAGGAACTTTTCAAAGTCAACAACACAGAAAATATAAACTTCTGGTATGTGAAATAAAGGGAAATAGAGAACATAACAGGTTCTACTGTGAGTACAGAAATAGGATAGAAATTGTCTCCCTACATAGCAACCCTGTAGTAAGATAACTAAATATGTTTCTACCCCTCATAACGATAGTCAATAAATATAGGATGACTGTTATAATAAAGGGTTAACTGGCTCATAGCCTGTGGCTTTCCAATGCCTACCATACACTGATACTGTACATAAAGACAGCCTTTAAGCATAATAATATAAAGCCTGTAGACGTGCTTTATTTAGTAGAAATAGTTGGAATGGGAAATGTTCAGACTATAATGTTATAACCAGCATGTTATTTGTTAATATTTATTAGAGAATGTCTGGTATGTAAAGACAAACAAAAAGCTCCTAAACAATCATACATTTAATTGAGAAACAAAAGAAAGGAGTATACAGCTTCTTTCATTTATGTATAGGACTGCAGACTGCGTAAGGTCATACCATGTGTGTATACACACACACACACACACACATCCCATGAACACACACACACTTATATGGAAAGGTATCTCCTGCTTCAAAACAGTTAGCGCTTTTTCATCCAATGAACAACCATTTACTGAATACCTACAATGTGTCCACGCCAGGTTGTGTTGTAGGATCAGGGAAACAGAGCAATAAACATTACAGGCAAAATCCCTGTTCTTGCAAAGCTTGTTCTGGGCTTGGAGAGACAGAGGGTAGATAAGTGCACAGCCTTTCAGGCAATAAGGGTGATGATGGAAAACAAAACAGAGTGAGGAGGAGGATAGGAGGTACAGGGCAGCAAGGCAAGGGGTGGAGGCTGCTCTTTATACCCGGTGCCCAGGGAAGGCTTCTTCTAAGATGCCGCTTGATCAAAGGGTTCAAAGAAGAAAAAGCCCATTGATTTGAGGGTGGAAGAAGCACATGACAGGGAGAAAGGTCATGTAGAAATCCTGAAGAAGGGCCAGCTTGGCACGTTTGCACAGCAAGGAGGTCACTGAGCCAGAGAAGGTGGACGAGGAGAAGGGGTGGGCAATGAAGTCGAAGAGGTAGCCCAGGCAGGGGTGTGAGAGATCATGCAAAAAGAATCGTGGAGGCCACTGGACATCAGGATGTTTGAATGCACTGTCTATTGTGTTCAACTGGGTGTCTCTGACAGTAAGTGTATATATGAAGTTTGTATATGAAGTTGCTCAGTCGTGTCTGACTCTTCGTGACCCCATGGACTGTAGCCTACCAGGCTCCTACCAGGCTCCTCCGTCCATGGGATTTTCCAGGCAAGAATACTGGAGTGGGTTGCCATTTCCTTCTCCAGGAGATCTCCCCCACCCAGGGACTGAACCCAGGTCTCCTGCATTGTTGACAGATGCTTTACCATCTGAGCCACCAGGGAAGTCAGTAAGTGTATATATTTTCTAATTTGGAAATACCTGTTCTTTTTTCCTGTTTTGAATTAAAAAAAAAATACACTAGACAACTCTAGGTGATTTGAGTATAGCTCAGTTATTTTTAATTTTTGTGGTATCTTAATTTTTAACCCACCCTCTAAAACTCCACCTGTGTGACAAGGGAGTACAGATGGGCTCCTGAGGGATATGGAAATTAATCCCAGTTTTGCTGAAAGGCCTTTTAATAACTCACATGTTATTTTGCCTCATGTGAATTTCTAGCAAGTAGGCTTTCTTCAAAACTTTCTGAGGAGCATGTCTGTAGGGTATCAAAACAGAAATTGCTAAAGTTGGAATGAAGAAACTAGTCTTTTTTTTTTCCCTACAGAGTATATAACTTTTCTCCACTTTTCCCCATTAAATATTCAACCACCATCAACCTACTATGCGGCTATAATATTTATACTGTGTTACCAATTTTAATGATAAGTTATAGTCTTAAATGTTAAAATATAGTCTCTAGAGTCAATAATTTATTGGTTGATATGTGTTTCTAATATTAATAAACTTTTAATTTAATTGAATAAACTTGGGAATGAGCTGATCATGCTACCTCTATAGATGCTTGTACATAGTTAACTGTTTATATTGAAAGCAAGTATTTGTCTAAAGTATATTTTTATTTTGGAGAGAAGCAAATTATTGGCTTGTTTCTCCATACGTTCTCTCCTTTGCTTGGCACATTTTCTTCCATCACTGTTTCCACCTAATTTCAAACCACCCCTACAATCGTCAGTTTCTTCTAAGTGTGGGTTATTGAGTGTTTCTTCCCACAGGACCCCATGGCACGTTGGTCTGCTATTCTAATACTAACTGTGATTGCTCATTTGCTTGTCGCTAGCTCCCCCAAAGGCTGTACGCACCACTACTGCAGGAGCTGTCATTATTTCCCTGATGACCAGAAAAGTTGCCAACACACAGTAGGTGCGGAATAAATATTTGCTTAAATCAGCACTTCGGGATGCAACTCTGAATATGAAAATACATGAATTCCTAGAATCCTCAAGTCTAACAATTTAATTCATTTAATTCTACTGCAAAAGGGCTATTACCCTTTAAAATGGACAGCCAATTTAAAATGCTACATAGGGACTGTTAGAGAATTTCCATCCCATATGCCAAGGAAGCTAAGTAAACCAGTTTGTTCTGCATATGATTAGAAATATAAAAGTCTTGGGAATCACATTTCTTAAAGCTTATGCCAGCTTTTATTGTTGGTAGTTTTGTAAATGCATTACATATTCTATGGTATTTGTGAAGTCTTCAAAGCACATGCAACATAAAAATCTCCTGCCAAGCACAATAACACACAACATAAGGAAAAAAAAAAAAAAAAGGCCTGGCAATGTAAATCAGTCCACAGAGGAATTCAAGATGGTAGCCTGCTCAATCATGCTGTATATAATTGGGCTTTCATTTATGATCAAGCATGGGACTCAAGATCCACTGGTAGCTTTCTCTTCCCAAAATGATGAGACCCAAGGTATTGGCACACTACTAAGCTTTTTCACACTTTCTGGATGGAACTTTTTGGAAGCAATGTTTGAGACCCTATATGATGTAGGTACCAGCAATTATAGCTTTGGACTGAGATTTATTTTTGCAACCCCAGAATAGTAGATAACATAACTTCTAAATAAAATTGTTGTGCATGGGACCTTACCAAAAATGTTTTAGATGTTCTTTCTACCAACCAGCTTATAGCAGAGCAATCGTCCTTTCCTATTGAGGCATGAATGTTTCCTTGTACATGAATATAAATTCTCCCTCTAAAGAGAGAAAATGAAAGGTAAAGAGAAAGGATAAACAAAGTAGAATAAGAAAGAGATTTAATTAAGAGTTATTCCCTCTTTCAGCTTTCCCTTCAATTCATCTTTTCTGACAGGGGTCATATTTTTCTCACATGTCAAATCATATTTTCTATCAGTCTCTTTAGAACATGATTTTTTCCCCCCAAGAATCACATTTTTAATTAGGTTCAGTTTTATACATATAGGGACAGGAAGCCAGCCTTGTCTGACCACAATGAAGGCAACGATTAATGAAGATTTAAGGAAAGAGGCTTGGAGATGGTATTGCCATGAAGAGAGGGGTTACAGAAGACAATATATATAAATGGACATAAGCCTCTGTCCCTTGCTATGTCCCCTTATACGAAAAAGAAACAACACAACATGGCCTGTAGAAGCTCTGTGTCAATGGGTTATATTAAACACATCAGAGGCATGGAATCCAAAGGTACCATTCTATCTTACCAATTAGGGTCTTATTATTTCCTTTTGAACATGCCCCATATGTTTTTCAAATATTATCTTTAACTCTGTAAATAGTTCTATGGCATGAACATTATTATCACAGCTATATAAGAGTAACTATCTTATCTCTCAGTAAGTGGCTTAACTGGCATGGAAACTAAAACCATTTACAGTATCTGTGGCTAATTGGCTAATATTATAGTATTACATCGTGTATTATTAGCAGGTATTAGGGTAATTGTTTATGTCATATAGTCCAGTCAATGCCTTACTAATGTCTTTAAGGGGACAGAGAATATGTTTTCTGGTTTTTGCATTAACATTTTTCTCTGCCATCATTTTATGTGTATTCTTGGTTATATTCTGACAACTGTGGAAGGTTTACAAAAAATAAATCTTGAGAGAGCTTAATGCACATTACTTGGTGAAGTGATTGCTTGAATGATAGCTCATGAGGAAGATGGTGACAAAGAATATAGGCAGTGTAGTTGCCTTGTGAGTAGCTAAGTTTGGAATATGTTAGACCCTTCTGTGACCCTTTAAAGTTTCCATAATTCCTGGATGAAATGTTACTACTTCAATCAAGATCCCAAATTAGTGGATCAATCTACATACAGAAGACAGATTGGTAAGAAGCACAAGAAGCTTTTACTGGAGGTGGAGAGGGTGGGCAGAAGTTCACACTAAGTTTTTAGGAAAGAATTGAAAGAATAAAAGAGAAGGAAACTAAGATAAAAAGGATTTACCTTATGATATAATGACGATTTAAGGAAAGAAGCTTGGAGATGGTATCGCCATGAAGAGAGGGGTTACAGAAGACAATGTTCAAGAGGAACGCAGAACTATTTACTTGGTAGCAGGGATATGAAGGAAGGGAAGGGCCTTTTTTTAGGGAGTTCTCTGGAAAATGAGGACAGGATTTCGCTTCGCAATCATTTTATTTTGGGCAGAGAAAGAAAACATTCAAAATCAAAGATGAAGTAAGACTACTTCAGAAGTGAATAGAGCTGTGTTGAGCAGGGGGAGGAAGTCAGGACAGAATACAGTTCTGCAACAGGGAGGCGGACAAAAAGCCAGCCTTGTCTAACCACAGCAAAGCTGATGATTAGAAACTTACAGGTTTGAATGCCAAGGAGCTAACAGATGCTAAAGATCCTTCACCAGTGAGAAAGGTAAGCAAGAAAAGGAGAGGAGAAAGATAAAAGTTAACAAAAATGAACATGCATTTATACTAGAGTTGGGCAGATAAGAAAGCAAAAAGAGATGCTTCATCACTCTAATATTCCAACTACCCCCAGCTACCAGTTGCCTTTTATTTAATAGACTTTTTAGTCTATTTGTGGTATGTTAGAATAAGTGCAAAGATAATTTTTAATGCTATTATAGATTTGGGAACCTATAAATAATATTTTATTTTCTTATATTACCCTCATGACTTAAAATTAATTTTTGGATGGGGAGTAATTGGAGGAATTAGATGAAATGATCCTACAGCTCATTAGAGGGTTGACTCACTTGGTCCTTTCCCTGAATAGCGATTCGCTTGTTATTTAATATGTAAACGTGCTCCAGAGAAACTTAGCAGAACAGTTAACTCCTTGATTTGTGACATACACATTTTAGAGACCGGGACACCTAGCACATGGAAGTCCAAATTAAAAATAAAAAATTCACTCGCAGATCCCTCGAAGGAGGTCTGCAGAGTGTCTCTACCATGGGCTCCAGCTGTGCCTGGGGCTCAGCGATGGCTCCAGATTCTTCACACCCCAGTCACACACCTGGAATCTAGACATGGGAGCTGCTTTCTGAGGCTAAATGAATGTGGATTCCAGAGGTGAGACTAATATGGAACAAGGAAGTAGAAATCTGTATGATTCTATTCAAAAATCATGGTGAAAGGAAAAAGGTGAGAGTGTGACAGGGAGGCTGCCACGTGTTCTTTTGTTGTTGTAAAGGGGAGTGATCCAGATTTAGTAGGACAGATGATTACTTTTTAAGAAAAGGCTACATTTTAAGGAGACTTACAGCCTTGGGTTTCAAATTCACCTTTAATACTATTGCCTCTCACAGACAATAAATCAAGTTATTTACGTATTATGCAAAGTACATATTACCAAGCTGCTGACCTTTCAGACTGCCACTATAATGAGGGATGCTGTTCCTTTTATTGTTAACTTTAGTCTTCAGATTCACTCTGCTTTACTTTTTGTTTTTCCATGTGAAAAGAAGCTTCATTAAAATGGCCCCTAATAGAGAGGGTGGACATATGGAGTATGTTTAACACAGTCCCTTTAATTTACATTATTTCTGTAAGAAACTGTTCTTAAGGAGACATAAAATTGTATGTTGATATCTTCTATTCATTAACACTAAATATTTGAATCACAAAAATAATTTCTCTTGATGTAAATCAAAAAGAAAGACAGGCATTTTAAATATAAACATTTAAAAAACTATTCCTAATCTAAAACATTCATCTTCAAAATTATTCCTATTAGCAAGGAAACATGTTCTAATGCTATGAAATAATCCAGACCATTTTCATTTGTATTTACTATCTTGGGGGCTGAGGGGCCTGTGATAGCCCACTAGCTCTTATACTGGCCTGCTAGTCTTTTCCTTTGCATGATTTACATTTAAATCTAGTTTAGATTAGCACTTAAGTGTGCTTTTTACACACAATACCACCACCACCAAATTCTGCTGTGATTACCCTGCCCCAGAACGTTTTGTCTCTAAAGGAGTTGAAAAAAGCTGGTGTAAACAAACAGCCAGGTCAGGTAAGAATCATATCTAAGGACATTTGCATAGTTTCCATGAATCAGGTTGTATAACTAATAACTCTGGTAACTCTTTCTTCATGGAAATATAAACAATAACTTGGACTCAGAGAAAACACCCTCAAGACTAAAACTTTCCACTGTTTCCGATCATTCAGGTCACCTTCATGTTAAGTAAAAGCTGTAGCTGGTACATCTGTGCCAATGGTTTGGCTACACTGATTAGAGGTGGAGAACCAAGCTAAGGGTCTTCCTTGGTCCCTGCATCTTCATCTCAGAGCGCAGAAGCCCACTTTGAAAAATGTGCCAGGGAGAAATTCACATAGCTTTATATGTGCAGAGATCCTCAAACTTCAAACCCAAAATGCCAGTACTTGGGATTCTTAAAAGCCTTTCCTTCCACCCACTTCCTGGATTTTGAAAATCATTCTTCCTTATGTGGGACTGCACGTCTAAAGAAAAGACCCAGCTCAGACTCTCTGGATTGGATTGGTTACGTATGGTTCAGTGATTGCGGAGCACCACATTGTTAGATGCCTTCCTCAAACTCCCTTCCTTTGAAGAATAATCATGAAAACATTTGACCTTTTTTGTTTGTGTCCTGTATGTGGAACTATGACCCTGAAGCTACTGTTTCACAAGAATTCAGGGAGAGAGGGCAGCAGCAACAGGGAGACTATGAGAGAAGCACAGTGAACCCTCAATTCCTTTCTTCTCCTCTGTTCAGACTCTGTGAGACAGAAGCAGAACAGAGCTAGAAGATGGGCAAAGGAGAAAAAGAAACACAGAACATGCATTCTTCTTTCCATGCCTCACTGTGGGAAGGTTGCCAGAGATGAACTGTTGGAAGTAGTGAGAAATGAAGAGCCATGAGAGCAAGAATCAGACAACTGTAGCATCGGTCTGTTTGAATGCCTGGGACACTGTTTAGCCCGCAAATACTAATATTGGACAAATGTGCATTGTCGATAACAGATGAAAAGGTCTCTATTTTAACTGGTTAAAACTCCTGCCTCATGGGTAAATGCCATCTTTAAACACATCAAGAGTCAAAATGTGCTGACATAACTCATGTGGCAGCTAGGCACTGGGTTCCTAAGGCTTTACCAGACCTTAAGCTGTACTGCTGCTCACAGGTGATCTGGGAATATTCCGCTTTTCCTCCAGTTGGCTGGGTGGGATCATGAAGCTACATCTGTTAGGTGCTGTGGGAAAACACAAGTCTAGACTTGCTTTATCCTCCCCCTCTTTGTTTGTTTTAAAAACCAGTTACGGTCTGAACTTCACCCTCCAGGATTTGCAGGGCATTTACAAGAGAAAGTTAGTGTACTAACTGCTTTCAAATTTTATTTTCTCTTTTTCCTGGGGAACCCCTTTATAGAACCAAACCAAGAGAGCCTTAAAAGTCTCTGGGATCTGATTCTGGAAAGGAATCATACCTGGATACAGTGTTCTTTTCAATAATATTTTGTGGGGAAGTTAAATTTCTAGGTAAGTTTTCAGTCTGTAGGTCATTGTCACTTGTTTTAGAGCTTTTTATACAGGGTTAATGTTCTTAAAAAAAAAAGTTTTATGTGTGATTGCAGTTTCTTTCACCCACTGCAGCTACCTCTTTCATCTTCATATCTATTGCTGTATTTATCTATCCATACATATGGCAAATCTGTGTATATACATGATATGTATTTCATTTTAATTTTTGACTTTATAAGTAATGTTATTTACTGCAGAAAATCAAATTATGGAAATAGAAGTACACACCCATGTTTTTAGACAACAGTAACAGCAATAAAAATAGCCTTTGTTGCTTAAGCCTGTGTGTAACCCTTGGAATTTGCTTCTCTCGGTCCAAGTCTCCCTGAGTTAGGCTTCCTAGAGGTACACAGGTGTGACCCCAGTCCAATTACAAACTTCTCTGAGTCTCCTCAGGTGAGACATCATTAGTCTAGCTTCATGGCCTGATCCCCAAGTTGGGAAAACTGTTTTGAGATGCTGGGCTGCAAACACAAGACTTCCTAAGGCAGAAACATCCCAATCAACAACTCCGTCATTCTGAGGGCTCTTTATGGAACACGTGGGCTGTGCCTTCATTTCATACCCTAACACCGCACACACATGATGAATGCATATGGCAGAACCAGGTCTTTCTCTAAGCTTGCAGAATAATGAAGGTATATGAACATCATCAATGAAATCCTTGCCTCAATTTTAGAAGTGTCTCTGAGGCTGTTTTGGGAGTGCCCATTCTCCTGGTGCTCGGTATCAAGTGGAGGCCTGTTCTCGGCTCTGGCTCTGGGCTGGGCTGGGGTGGGAGACACACAGGCACAGAGGGTTCTGCCTGACACAATGTAATCTGGAGCCATTACAATGTATTGTATGTAGGACACTACTGTGAAGCTCTTAATATGCAGAATTTTGCATAGTATGAATGCTAATCATTTTTACTATGATGCTATTCATATAATATGTAATACTTGCTAAACAAAATTATGAAACATAATTACTGCTCAGACACAGTTGCTGCTTTCAGTCCTCAAAAACCCAGTCATTTAAAATTGTGTTTTCTTTAAATAAATGGCAACAATCCCCGCTAAAGACTATGTGCCTAGATAATTTCCTTTTCAAAAAAGGAGCCTTTTTATCTTGAGTGAGCGACAAAACATCCTTTATGAAAGGTTTATAACTCAGCCATTTAAATTCGCTTCAGGCTGAAATTTGGCATGCAACTTCTCATCCTGGGAGCACAGTTTTTATTTTACTGAATTTTAGTGAAATTGGTTTGGCTGGTTTTTAGTCACAGGGAAGCAAAGGGGATAGCTCCTCCCTCTATTTTTAGCTAGATAATGACAGAGCCTTAATTATATACCATCTCTCCGCTTGCTTCTCACAGTGGGCTGAGGTAACACAGAGCTCGGTCGAATGAGGTACTTGTGTCTGCATACACACTACATGTGCGTGTACAACACACACATGGAAAGATCGGTGAGAAAGTCCGCTTTCAGTCTGCCTGTAGTTGAACTGAACAGTGAATCTACGGCTTCAGAGTCACAGAGTGATGCCCTTGTATTGCTCCCCAAGGAGCAACTCATAGACAAGACAATTTCTTCCCTCTGGCAAGAGTATAAATTAGGAGGATGACGAAAAGAATGAAAACCTCTGAGTGCAAACAGAACTTCACCATAGTACCATCCCCTGCTTTTCAGATGGTATTTAAAGAGGTTTTACTAGTTCGATCATTTTGTGAGGGGGTAGGAGAAAGCAAGTTCAGAAAACAGCACCCAAACAAGGTCTGCATTTCCATTTGCCACCAAAATGATGCAGAGAGGTTTCCCAGGATGCGTAAACTGACTTGTCAAGTGAAAGAAAAACAGAGTTGCTGATGATGTCGGAGCACAGGGCTCATGTGGGAAGGATGTAACTTTCATTGCACAGCTCCTCTCCTCAGATTCACACATGTTAGGAGGGATTTTTAAAACAAACACAATGCATACTCTGAGTGCTGAAACACCATAAATCAAGGTTAAGGGACAGTGTGGTTCTAACAAATATAGTGACAGGTTAAGATCAAGGGATACCTTGACATTCTCCTCAAAAAGGTCAATCTAACTGGTCTGCAATGTAAAAATGAAGAGCCTGCCATCATCGCCATGGCGAAAGGTCAGACACCAGGCAATTGGTGATAGAATTATCAAATTAACCAATCGATGTGTGTGAGTAATAGATGTAAGCAATCCTCTGGGAGGGCCACAGGGCAAATGCCAGCTCATCAATAACATGCTGCCGTGGACAGGAAGCTCCCTGCTCCAACCCGTGTCCCTTCCATTACCAAGAGGAGCCAACCCACGTCCAGTGAATCTCCTATTTACATATTACATTCAAAACGGGATGAAAGACCGCTGCTTCCCTATTAGTCCTTCTCTGAAATCTCCTACAAAATCTTTGGAATCATTACCATACTGGGGTAGAAAAAAAGCACATGCAAATCTCATCTTTGAGCGAGAGAAACATTCACTTCCCCCTAAGTAAAGAAAATGAAGAAACTCTCCCTCTACCTGCTCTTATCAGATTCAGAGCCAGACTCCAGTGGTAAAAACATTTTACCTGTGACAGTTACAGGTATACAAAGCTCATGTTTGATTGTGTGCCACCTTTTGCATTGTTTAAAAAAAAATTTAAAGATGCACCTATTATTACAGCAATATTAAAGTCTTTCAGAGGTATTATCACAGTGGGGGTGATAACAGTTCTCACTACTAATTAGGGATTTACTCTCCATCGATATGTGAGCGTGAGTCCTATTAATGTTAATGGGGTTACACGTCTGTATTGAAGGCAGCATAGATCTCTAAGTGAGTGCGATTATCGCCCTCCCTGGGAACACCTCAGAATGTTTGCATAGCACTTTGATTATAGGACTTCCTTGACATAACCCCAAGAAAAGCTCAAATTTCTGCCTAGTTGACCCATTTCCAGTAGTTCTGGCAACTAATAGCACATGATTTACATAATTTCAATAAAGCTGGGTGGGAAAAAATTTGGTCAACTTCGATGTTTGGTTTCCATATACCATGTATTTGAATATGTGCACATCTCAGCAGACGTAATTAAACACACACACACACACTTTTTCAGCCCATTATGGTAATCTATAAATACTGACAATGCCTTTGTCTCTTCTGTCTTATAAATTAATATGCTTAGCTATTTACTCCCACAAGCAATGCTTAAGGGTTTAAAAAGAGCAAGGTATTATAAAGTATTATTGCTCCTACTAATAAAAATATGTTTATCATGCCTGTTCTCTGAAGGTAAATTAGAATGACTTGGGATATTTATTTAAAGAAATTTAAAAAATTTTGCAATTATGATATTAGAGCTGCACTAATACAGTGAAGGAAATGGCAACCCACTCCAGTATTCTTGCCTGGAAAATTCCACAGATAAAGAAGCCTGGTGGGCTATAGTCCATGGGGTCGTAAAAAGTCGGACACAAGTGAGTGACTAAACACCAAATGGCAACAACAAATGCGGTAGCTACATTTGGCTATTTAAATTAATTACAATTAAAGAAGATTTAAAAATCAGTTCCTCAGTTGCACTCTCCATATTAGTGCTCACAGCCACATATGGCTAGTGCCTATCATATTAGACTGTACAAAATAGGACATGTCCATCATCCAGAAAATTCCACCAGACAGCACCACCTGGAGATCCCATATTGTCTTGTCCCAAGAATGTCTTGCATAGCCTAGACTTAAATCTGGACACCTTGGCTCTATGCTTAACCCCTAACACAATGCTGAGTCTGTTTCTCTTCCACATCCTTCACTAGGCAACGAGAAAAAAGTAACTTTACATATTAATTTCTTATAAAAATTGCAGCAAGAGGACTGGTTCTGGAAATGTCCAAGAGATGGTTTCTCTCTATGTAGTAATTTTCACCTTCATTGTGGAAGATTTGTTCATGATAACTTTTAACCAGGTCCCCTAATATTTTGCTTCTGGAGTTGCTTGTGCCTCATACTTGAAATCATGGCAAGGCTGAGGAATCTATGCTGAGGTTAAAAGATAGAAGAGTAGAACAGACAAAGAGCTGTGGGCTCTGCAGAAGAGCCACGTGAATGCTCAGTGGACAGGGGGTCCAGTACTCTGCAGCAGCTCTGACTGGTCCCTCACAATAAAGATGCTCTAGGGTTGCAAGGTCTGGTAGGGCCACCAGTAGCAGCAGCATCTGAGGCTCTCCTGAGGGGAGCCTGTGCCTCGACATGAATTCAGGCTCGACCAGCTGCTGAAAGCAAACAGGGAGGTAAAGAAACATAAACAGACTCGCTCTAATCCAGCACCATGCAGGTTGATGGAATGACGGTGTATGTTACATGTGTGCCACAGAGCCTGTCTTCCTGCCTTCAAAGGCTACAAGTGCGCGTGCCTGCACTTCCATTTTATCAGTATTAAAAGTGACATGACGACCAATGAGGTTGGGTTGCAGAAGCTGTAAGTAAGCTGTCACCCTTCCCCAAAACTCCATGGAAATATGGAACATCTAACCGTCTCTGAAAAAGCTCAAGGTTCTAGATTAATGAATGACATTAACAAGGCACTGATGTGAGGAAGTACAACCCACTTACATTGTCTCTGTACACTGATCAATGGATCCTGAAGAAAAATTAACATAGGCAGTGATAAGAAAGGAAAACATGGAAATATAACTGGGTTTTAGATGGTAATTTCAAATGGCATAAAAATGTTTAGCAATTTTCCAAGTGTCATAAGGTAATTATATAGTAGGATAGAATAGAAAAGCTACAAAAAATTGACCAGGCAAATAATGGGTTCAAAATTTATAGGCAACATGTCTCCATATTTAATATGAGATTGTTTACCTGTTCATGAAACAAATATATACAAGCTATGCCACCATCTTCAGTGATGCTCAGGCACAAAATCCATAAGCCCTTATGAATCTGATGTGGGCTTGCACAAAGACACTTTTTTCCTTAATGGAAAATATTTTAACTTTGTGAATATGGTAAAGTCAAGCCCAAAAGCAACAAAATGCTCACACTATTTCAGTGAAAACAATGCATTTCTAATTAAAATGCCTTCACTGCAACTTTTGGCTACAAGATCCTGAAACCTACCAAGACCTCTTAGATTTGAGCAGATGAAAAATCAATAAAAAGCAGATCAACAATGCTGAGGTATTGAATTGGACCTACATGTTCTGTTTGAATCTCTGACTTATAAAACAGTATTACAAAACAAGCATGTACCACTCAGCAGGAAACCCGACAATCTAATCATCTCCCCCTATTCTGAGCCAGCCAATTTATAATATGTTCTGGAGGTTACTCTTCTTGCACTTGAAACAGCAGCATTCATATCTGCCAAGATGAAGCACAAAATACTGCATTTCAACTAAAACAAAAAATTAATCAGGACTTTAAAATGTTTTATTAAAGCACAATTTATCACTAATCACGTTTATTAAGTATTAAAATACACAAGAGTGCATTTTTTTCAAAGTGGGGAGTAAATACTACATTTTATGAGCGTGGCTTTTGCTGATGCATTTTTTTCCTCCATTAACATAATACATGATTTTTATTTAACCACATTTTGTTGTTGTTTTTTAAAAAATAAAATATATACTGTTTTCTACACTGACACAGTTTCTGCTTTCAGTGAAATCAATGTCAGCCTTGGGATTCTATCAAAATTCCTTCTCATACAGGCATATTCTTATATTTAGTACTATAGTTACTGTTTGATGTGTGTTAGTATGAAGTCTGATGTCATGGAAACAAAAGTCCCTATAAAACAGTCAATCCAGAAGAGAAGAAATTACACGTACATTAGTTGTATTCAGCTTGTCAATTTATTTAAATTCAATTTCACTACAAATTAAACAAATTGAATCCTGGTCCACTTCTTTAATGCACATCAGATACCTATGAAAGGGAGCAAAACAAAACCGTCCTGGACACTAAGTATCACAAGAGTATTTTGAAGTTACATTGCAGTTTCACTGTGACCTTCAAAGCAGATTAAGGGTCTATGGCTATAGCACTCAGGCAGAATGGGTGCAATTTTTAGCTTGCCTGCTTTGTAATACGAGCATCTTTAAAAAGAACAGCAAAATCACCGCCCATATTCACACTTCCTGAGCATGCTGGTGTTTTACACTTTCATACAGAGCCTCAATATGGAAAGCGCTTCTTCAACACATATAGTACCAATGGGTGAGAATGTAAACGAAAATGAAAGCACATTCCTCCAGCTCTGCCAGCTCCATGCACACTGACAACTGTGCCAGCGAGACGGCAGGGAACCTCTCTACTTGGCTTTCCAGCCCAGGTGACATCCAATTTATAGACATAAAAGGGAATACACACTTCCCATTTGTAGGACCAAGAGCCCTGATTAGTAAAACCCCAAAGTCCTGAGCCACTTCTAGGAAAATGATGAACCCATTCAGGAAAATGCCATCTATATTTTTTAAAATAATTCTGACTGATAGTATCTATTGCCTAATTATTTGCTCATTTTGGGTTGCCGAGGTCTCCAAAGCCAGATTTGGGGGAACCTGCTTGGAACCAAACAGCAGCCCTTTCAGATGTATCTGAAGGCACTCGTACAACATTTTCATGTAAGGTCTATGATAAATGTGGATGGAAGTAGAGACTTTGAGGCTGTGTATGTTGAGATGGGGGAAGAGAGGGCATGAGGAGAGAGACAGAGAGAGAGACAGAATGACAATCTGTGCTTCAGTCACCTGGCTGGGGTTTTCCAAAAGGCTACGATCCATTAATATTCCAAACCACACAACAGACACTTCCATGCTGCCAATCTAAGCTCAAGTGGGTGTTAGCAGGAATCCTGAGCACAGATTGAGATCCAGTCATACAATTTGGTTCCTAAGGATATTTGCGTAATGAAACAAGTGCTGGATTTAGAGTAAATCAGGAGTCAAGAGAGCTCTATTATTACCCTTGTGGTGATTTTCCTTCTATTGCAGTTCCCTCTCGGATCCTTCCCAGCTTCCTCCCCCTGTGGCCTCTAGCATTCAAGTCCCTGACAACTCAGCCCCAGACCATGCCACACCACTCACTGCTCCAAACTCTAGACTGGAATATCTCACTGCCTTTCTCTACTGGATGCCTCTAGTCTTCACAAGCTTATATCCCAATGGGTCTCTCTCTCTCTCTTTTGGCATCACACAGGTTTGTGGGATCTTAGTTCCTTGAACAGGGATCGAATCACCACCCTCAACAGCGAAAGCATGTAGTCCTAAACACTGGACCATCAGGGAATTCCCTCAATGGGTCTGTCTTTAAAGTAGACTTTACTTTCAGAGCAATTTAGGTTCACAGCAAAAGTGAGAGGAAGGTACAGAGATTTCCCATATGCTTTCTGCCCCTATACGTACATAGCCCCCCATTGTCAATATCTCTCACCACAATGGTTGGTGGATTTGTTATAGGTGACGAATCTATACTGACATGTCACAATCACCTGAGACATAGTTTACACGAGGGCTCACTCTTGGCACTTGTTGTGAGCTTGGACAAATGTAAAATGACACATATATGCTATTAGCCTTTTCAGATGGGCTTCTTTCACTTAATAATATGCATTTAAAATACCCTCATATCTTTTCACGGCTTTATGGGTCATTTCTTTTTAATGCTGAATAATATTCAATTGTCTGGATGTACCAGTGTTTATCCATTCATCTACTAAAAAACATCTTAGTTGCTTACAAGTTTTGTCAACTATAAATAAAGCTGCCATAAACATCTGTGGGCAAGAGTGTGCGTGGACATCATTTTTAACTCACCGAGTAAAGACCAAGGAGTATGATGGTTGGGTTGTATGGTCAAAGTATGTTTGGTTTCATAAGAAGTTGCAAAGCTATCTTCCATCGAGGCTGCCAGACAGCACTTTGGATTGTATACTGCCAAGCTGCCCTCCTTGCCCTCTTCTCCCACATTGTAAGAGGACCCACCCTTTGACCAGTAATTCAAGCCTCGGAGTCTACTTCACCTCTTTCCTTACTCTCTCTGGTAAGTAAATGACCAATAACTTGTATTATTTCTGCTTGTAAAGCACATCTTGAGCCATTTCACTTTTCACCATATTCGCTGCCCTAGGCCAGCTTCACATTTCCTCTCAGTAACTTCTGCTGGAGCCTCCAAAGTTCTCACTTTATATTCCCTTCTGTTTTCCTCTCTACAACCTGTTCTTAATGGAGACAAAAGACTGGTTTTCTCAAAATATAAATTCGACATCACTACCTGGTTAAAAACACTTTCAGGACTCTCCATTATATTTAACATAAAAGCCAAAGACTTACCTGCCCAGTAATCTCCTTTATGATTTGTTTGTTCCTCCAAAATTACCTTGTGCTACCCTCTTGCTTTTTAATTAAACTACAGTCAGACTATTTCCCTTCACTTTCTTAAACTTCTAGTATCTCTTCACTTAAGGCTATTATTTATACTATTTTCTCTCTTGCAATTCATTTTCCCTCCCCCGAGGTCTTCCTGCCCTTCAGTTCTCCAGGTAAAGGTCACTTTTCCAGGGATGTGACACCTTATCTAAAGGTTTCCCTTTTGAGTCCCTAATATCAGCCCCTTATTACCTTCACAGTATCAAAAGATAGTTTATGAGCTTGGGTATGGGTGTGGGTGTGGGTGTGGGTGTGGGTGTGGGTGTGTGTGTGTGTGTGTGTGATCTGCATTTCCTAGAGTGTAAGACCACTGAGGGCAGAGACAGTGTGTATCTGTCATTGATATTGCACATGGCATGCTGAATGAATGAATGATCTTGCAACATCATTTCACCCTGCTCAGCAACTTGTTCTCATCTGTCAAAGGCAGATATAATCCTAATCCAGCCACCTTCCCAGGGTGGTTGGCAAAATTGAATGAAAGCGCTTTTTGTAATAGATTAATGATTCTTTTGCGACTAGTAATAGCTATACTTCTCTATTCAAAAATATCTTTATATCATTCTGGCGCCATTGCCTTTTCTTTTTTTCCTTTGAGGGTGACATTTTTTTGAAAAAAATGATGTGCGTTTTGCATTTTCACTTGCTTTAATCCATTTTATCCTTAAATACTCTAACAATTTTAGATATCCACTGTTCTGCAAGTAGTGACAAAGAAAATCAAACTTTCATATTGGGGATACATTTCTCACCTTTCACCTCTTTCACTGTCTTGGCAGTTCTGAGCCTCTGGATCATCCAACACTTTCTGTACACCCACCTTGCTGTCTGGCATTCTGTCACCCAGGCCCACTCATCCTGGAACTCTTCTGTCCCTTCCTCCACACATTCCTCCCTACTGGGGTTTACTTCCTTCTTCTCCTGTGTCCTCATTTTCAGCTCCATCAGCCCGCAGGCTACCAACAGTCTCCTCTACACACTTGACATCTGAGTCCTTTTCTCTGCCCTCCTCTTCTCTTCAGGGCTTGCCTCGCATCTCAAAATGCCATGGTAGCCCCAACTGCCTGGATGCCCTGGTGATGCCTAAATCTTAATGTCCTTCACAGTTAACCATCTCACTCTCAAATCAGGTCTTCCTTCTCACCTTATTATCCCACGTACAGGAAAGTAACCATGGCAACCTACCTGTCCCAGTGCTTGAAGCCATCCCTTTTTTCTCCACTCCCTCTGGTCCCTTACTGTTCATGGTCAATTTCCTTGCCATTATTTCCACTTTCTCCCTTCCAGGTCACAGTCTTCCTGTGCTAAGGAATAGCAACAGACTCCTACCTGGGCTTCACGGTAGCTCCTCTGATCCAGGGCTTACAGCACAGCGTGTTAATTCTCCTGAAGCCAAGCTTTCTCAGATCACTCCTCAAAACTCTTCCGGCCTCCCCACTGCCTCATGATTTCATAGTCTCCAAGCTGACCGAATGGTAATGGACAGTGAATTCATGATCTTTCTTTCACCTGTCTCTCTAATCCTGTCCTCTGTACATAACCCTGGGCCTTGCTCAAATGTTACTTCCCAAACACAAATAACAGTCCTATGTCTCTGTTTGATTTTTTCATCCCTGAAACATCCTTCTTTGTTACCTCAGCCAACAAAAGCTCTCCCTGCCAAGTTTTCACGGTCCTTCTGGAAATGCTATCTTCTTCCATTAGCCTGGCTAGCCGCCTCAACTAGGTCCAGGTTCTCTCTTCTTTGACACTCATGGCACTTTGGACCCTTCTTTAGTATATTTTTCTTCTGTTCCTTTGTATACAAATTACTATTCTTTCTCCTAGGCAATCTGACACTCAACTTCATAACCCTTGAAATCATCTAAGGGTGACTTATATATAGTGAATGCTTAATAAATATCTATTGAATTAAATTCCTTCATTCAATAAATATATACTTGCAGATACAGGGAATACAATATAAAAAACATGTAAATCTCAACTCTAGTTGGAGGGAGAGAGATGAGGAGAGATGGACAATAAATAACATCAAAATTCAAATAATTATGTATCATATGCTGATAAATGCTATGAAAAACAAAGGAGAAAAAGGGTGATAGGAAATACTGGTGTTCTAGGGGTGTTCCTTTGTTTTGGGGTGTTGGGGAAAACCTTTGATGATATGTTATTTGAACAGACTTGCACAAAATAAGCGGACCGTACGATATACATCTTTTCAGAAGAAGGAATTTCAGCAAATAGAAACAACAGGTACAAACACCCTGAGTTGGGAGCAAGCTGGGCAGTTTGAAGACACCAGCCCTGATTTGTGGAAAATTCCATGAGAAGGGTTGAGGGAACCAGGTCATGTAGACCCCTAAATCTGAACAACCAACATGGTTAACTCATGAGCATCATTTTGAAGCCAAAGATATTTAGAAACTAAACTTATTTGAAAGTGAAAGTCGCTCAGTCATGTCAGACTCTTTGCGACCCCCATGGACTATACACTCCACGGAATTCTCCAAGCCAGAATACTGGAGTGGGTAGCCTTTCCCTTCTCCAGGGGATCTTCCAAACCCAGGGATCAAACCCAGGTCTCCTGCATTGCAGGTGGATTCTTTACCAGCTGAGCCACAAGGGAAGCTCAAAAATACTGGAGTGGGTAGCCCATCCCTTCCCCAGCGGATCTTCCCGACCCAGGAATCAAATCGGGGTCTCCTGCATTGCAGTAGGATTCTTCTTTACCAACTGAGCTATCAGGGAATTTTGTTACATTGCAAAAAGTCCACCTTCAGCTTTATATGGAATTTCAAATACAAAATTACTTAGTACTTATGTTCCCACAAAAGGTTTACTTTGCTAGCTGTAAAACGCAAACTAGATATTCCTTGCTTCTGGTCAAGCTGTTTTCTAAATAAGTTGCAGAAATGACCACATGAAAAAAGCATAATTCAGAATAGGATATCTTAGATGAAATTCTCAGTTCACTCATATTTTAAGTCTTTTTAAAAATGACTGTAATTTGCTCTAGCAAAGATATTTAAATATTTCCCTCTAGCCACTTGTAAATCTCATTTCTAATCTCGAAGCTTCTGTAATCAACTTCTCGACAGTTTAAATAAAGCCTCCATTTGGGATTAAGCTGCTATTGATATACACACTTATTTCTGATTTTATGTGATATATGAGTAAGTATGTCTGAAATGCTTATCAAATAATCATAATTAAAATGTTTAATTTCAGAAAGATGATCCACTCATTTTAACTATTATGTCTGGGGTTTGGTTAAGGGAATGAAGAAATATGAAACAAAAATTTAAGTGGGCAATTATATTACAAGGTAATATATGCTATGCATGCTAAGAAAAAAATCAGCACCCTTATATTTAGAGAAAAAGCAAATTTTTTCTTTAGTTTCCCTGGCCCAGAATTCTGGAAAACTCTGCTGCTATGAACAAATGAAACCTTCTCTTCCTTCCTCAGGTGTAAGGCATTTTTCAATGTGTACCAATTATTTTAGACTCCTCCTAGGCGATATTGGGGAGAGTTTGACTTTTCTTCACCTCTTCAAATTTAACCACTGGAATAAACACCTCAAAACACACAGAGGATTCATCTGAGAGCATAAACAAACCAAGCATGAAGTCTCCCAACAGGAGGCCAAAGCGGTTTGGAAAATTGCTCAACAGTATCAGGAAAGTGATATTCTTTGTCTCTATTCTTTTTAGTGAAATGTCTACTGAGTTTGGTCTGGATTGATGAGGTAACTAAAACCTTGCAAGTTTAAAGGTTAGGTGAGGAAAACCTACACTGTAAAAATGGGAATCTAGAAGCCCATCAGAGGAGGGGTCATGTCTGTCAAAACTCTGTTGGGCTTCTGAGAATGCCGGGACAAAAGCATGTGGATTGCTAGAATGTACTCTGACCAAGCTGACTAGCCAACTTCAACCTCTAGTCAAGCAAGACTCCTTGAGAGTTTCAGAGCTGAAAACCCGGGAGACAATTATTTTCCCTTCATATTACACCACAGGCAGGGCAGCTTAGCCAGGTTTAGTGAAACACAGCTTACTGTTGCAATCAAATTCAAGCTCCTTTCTATTAGTCCAGACCTGCCGCTCGTTAAATAAGTGGTCTGACTAATTGTTGAAACACTGTCAGATTCAGTGGTCATTTCATAACACAGTCTGTTCTGCAGATCTTTGTGGTAGCTAAGAAAAGAAGGTATCCTTGGGGTTGTGACCAACTCTTTGCAACCCCATGGACTGTAGCCTGCCAGGCTTCTCAGTCCATGGAATTTTACAGGTGAGAATACTGGAGTGGGTTGTCATTTCCTTCTCCCGGGGATCTTCCCAACCCAGGGACTGAACCCAAGTCTCCTGCGCCTCCTGCACTGGCAGGTGGGTTCTTAACCACCGCACCACCTCGGAAGCCCCAAGGGGTTGAGATTGGCTGAGGGAAAATCAAGAGGAAGCTGAGGCTATTGGGAGTAAGGGACAGTATGTAAAGTAGCAATTTGGGGACAATGAGAAAATGCTATTCACCATGGGCAGTCATTAAACTTTCTGTCACTTGCACGTGATCTGCACCAGAGCAGCAGCCAGTCCATATACACTGTGGTGAGAATGAGAAAAATATGTTCCTTCCTTAAGTAAAAGATGTTCACATCGTTTTATGCTATGCAACTTGGACAAGCATATGGCGCGGACTGGTTGCTCTGCCAGGCGTTGCTTTCCAGAGCCCAGATGAGGCACCTATTCTGGCTGCACTCACAAGCATCCTCGCTGCTCTCATGGTCTCCCTTGCTCATATACACAGTTAGAGCATGGAGGACACGGGCTCTCACCAGTGCTCGTACACCCTGATTCCTCAGACACGGCACCCATGTTCAGTACACAATCTGAACACCCCTAGGAGGCGACCCTCCTTAGGGTTGAAAGGAGACAGCTGAAAACAAACACCAACCCATATGTACTTTAATGCATTTGGATGAATTCTAGCATGCAGAGAACCAAGACTGAGGAAATTTTGTAAAAATAACTCAAATTTAGAAATAACTGATCTCTGTTGACCTTTTGTAGGGTTCAGTGTTCATGAGACAGAATATACCAAGAAAATTGAGCATTTTTAATGTTCAAAAGCACTACCTTTTACAATGTGTTCATTATGAGGAAAGGAAGGAACTTTCCTGTAGCTCATATGATAAAGAATCTGCTTGCAATGAAGGAGACCCGGGTTTGATCCCTGGGTTGGGAAGATCCCCTGGAGAAGGGAATGACAACCCACTCCAGTATTCTTGCCTGGAGAATCCCATGGACAGAGGAGCCTGGTGGGCTACAGTTCATGGGCTCACAAAGAGTGAGTGACTGAGTGACTCAGCCCACATGAGGAAAGAAAACAAACCTCACTTCCAAATGTTAATATAAAGCATGAGAAATGAAATTCTTCCATTGGAAAGGGGGAGGTGTGGGCAACAAATCTAGAAGTCTGAATTTTGCTGAGATGATGTAGATCCCAAGTTTTCAGAAGTTTACTTTAGGCCATGAATATTGGTGGCTATGTTTGTGATGGGATGGGTTCTGAGCAATCTTCCTGGTGATTACTCAAGTGTGGAGCATAAATTATTACCCCAGGCAAGCACCGACTTAAATGAAGTAGTTTTCTGAAAGCAGAATGTGATTAAACTATGCATTTCATTCAAAACATCTCCTGTTTAGCCAATCTTGTTGCTGGGGTGTCTCATCTTCAGGAAGATGGATTCTTGGTGATAATTTGGAATGCTGCAGAATTTTACACAAAGATGAGGCTGAGCACATGTGGAATCCATAAGAGATTCTTATCACTAACCCAGCAACAAAATGTGGTCTATATGTGAGTGAACTGGGGGGAGTTTGGAATTTATTTTCTGGTTGCACATTTCTATCTATTGACCTCTCCAAAATTTTTATTTACTAGCCCTGTAAAGGAACCAGTTCTCTTCACTGAAATCAGGAGTTTTCATCCTTATAATTTTTTTTTTCTTTTAATAAAGATAGCTCAAGCTCCAGATGTACTGAGTTTTCTCCCTCTGTGCTGTAGCAGGCAGCAATGTCCTGAAGTCTAGGGAGGTCCAGAGGAGTCACAATCCTTCTTGCTTTGATTTGCAGCCTGCTGTACAGTTGAACAGTCCCAAGACTGCATTATTTCTCTCAATTACAGGCATATGCCAGGCTGGCAGTTCAGGAAAGATCTCTGGAATGAGGATCTTTTTCATCAGTCTGCAAACTATTTTACTAACAATGTACCCTTCCACTAACGATGGTTGACTGACCAGGAATTCTGACCCAGGGAGAACTTGAAAGGGATCTGGGTGATTCCTTTGAAATCCAAATCCCTCTAAGAACTAGCCATCTCCCCACAGACGTTCACAAATGTGAGGAATTAATTCTTATAAATACATTTGTGTGAGGAACCACTATGCCTGTGTTATTGTTCTATCCAACCTTGCTGATTACTTTTATCCTTAGGTCAGGCATTTGGCATTATCCAGTGCTTCCTGGTGCCTTCCCTGGTGGCTCAGATGACAAAGAATCTGCCTGCAATGTGGGAGACCTGGATTTGAAACCTGGGTTGGGAAGATCCCCTGGAGGAGGGCATGGCAACCCACTCTAGTATTCTTGCCCGGAGAATCCCATGGACAGAGGAGCCTGGCAGGCTACAGGTCATGGGGTTGCAAAGAGTTGGAGACGACTGAACAACTAAGAACAGTGCTTCCTATGAGTCAAATTCTGTAAAACACACTATGTGAAATAAGAATGAAACCAGGACCTCCCCACTCTCTTGAGGTAACGGTCCTGAGGAAGAGAAAGAACCAGAGAAATATAGATTACGGATTATCACTTGTTCACCAAATATTCAGTGATTGCTAACTGTGGGCCCAATACTACCTAGTCTCTGGGACTAGACTACTTTCCAGCAACTCACTCAGGTCCCCTCCTCTTTCCCCATTCTTACAACCATGTCCCTCCCAGGATAATCCTCATATCCGGATCCTGGCTTTATTGTTCTGCATAGAATGTGTTGCCTTCCAGCATACCATAAGAACCCTTTATTTATTTTATTTAATGTCTAACATCCCTCATCAAGATACAAGTTCCAGTGAGCATTGCCTAAATGTCTGATGAATGAACAATATACCATGGGATTACCTAGTGAAATTCAAAACACGTATAAAGCTGCAGAAACACAAAACCTTTTTAAAGTACTAACTAACAGTGGCGGTGGAAAAGGGTATTTCTGGTGGGAATAATCTGGCAAGCTATCACCACGCAGGAGGAAGTCAGCCATAATTGGTTTTCCATGGAGAAGAGGGGCATATTTTGATGACGGGGAAAGATGTTCAAGAGAGTCACTGGGTTCCTATAGTGGCCTGATAACAGGGAAGCCTCTGAGGAGACCACCAGGTCCCTTAAGCAGTTTCACAGTCCTGTGGCTGCCTCTCTACTGGAGAAGATGCTTAAGCTCCTAGGACACGACTGTTTAACTGAGCCATGATCCCTCATTGTTTCAGTTCAGTTCAGTCTCTCAGTCATGTCTGACTCTTTGTGACACCATGGACTGCAGCATGCCAGTCTTCCCTGGCCATCACCAACTCCCAAAGCTTGCTCAAACTCATGTTCATCAAGTTGGTGATGCCATCCAATCATCTCATCCTCTGTCGTCCCCTTCTCCTCCTGCCTTCAATCTTTCCCAGCATCAGGGTTTTTTCCAAGGAGTCAGTTCTTCGCATCAGGAAGCCAAAGTATTGGAGTTTCAGCTTCAGCATCAGTCCTTCCAATGAATATTCAGGACTGATTTCCTTTAGGACGGACTGGTTTGACCTCTTTGCTGTCCAAGGGACTCTCAAGAGTCTTCTCCAACACCACATTCAAAAGCATCAGTTCTTCAGTGTTCAGTTTTCTTTGTGGTCCAACTCTCAAATCCACACATGACTACTGGAAAAACCATAGGTTGGACTAGATGGACCTCTGTTGGCAAAGTAATGTCTCTGCTTTTTAACATGCTCTCTAGGTTGGTCATAGCTTTTCTTCCAAGGAGCAAGTGTCTTTAATTTCATGGCTGCAGTCACCATCTGCAGTGACTTTGGAGCCAAAGAAAATAAAAGTCTGTCACTGTTTCCATTGTTTCCCCATCTATTTGCCATGAAGTGATGGTAATAGATGCCATGATCTTCATTTTTTGAATGTTGAATTTAAGCCAACTTTTTCACTCTCCTCTTTCACTTTCATCAAGAGGCTCTTTAGTTCCTCTTCACTTTCTGCCATAAGGGTAGTGTCATCTGCATATCTGAGGTTATATTTTTCCCAGCAATCTTTATGCCAGCTCGTGCTTCATCCAGCCCAGCATTTCACATGATGTACTCTGCATGGAAGTTAAATAAGCAGGGTGACAATATAGAGCCTTGACGTACTCCTTTGCGAATTTGGAACCAGTATGTTGTTTCATGTCTGGTTCTAACTGTTGCTTCTTGACCTGTATACAGATTTCTCAGGAGGCAGGGAAGGTGGTATTCCTATCTCTTTCAGAATTTTCCACAGTTTATTGTGATCCATACAGTCAATAAAGGATAAGTAGATGTTTTTCTGGAACTCTCTTGCAGATGTTGGCAATTTGATCTCTGGTTCCCCTGCCTTTTCCAAATCCAGCTTGAACATCTGGAAGTTCTCATTTCATGTATTCTTGAAGCCTCGCTTGGAGAATTTTGAGCATTACTTTGCTAGTGTGTGAGATTAGTACAATTATACATTGGTTGGAACATGTTTTGGCATTGCCTTTCTTTAGGATTAGAATGAAAACTGACCTTTTCCAGTCCTGTGGCCACTGCTGAGTTTTCCAAATTTGCTAGCATATTGAGTGCAGCACTTTCACAGCATCATCTCTCAGGATTTGAAATAGCTCAACTGGAATACCATCACCTCCCCTAGTTTTGTTCGTAGTGATACTTCCTAGGACCCTCTTGACCATGCATTCCAGGATGTCTGGCTCTAGGTGACTGGTCACACAATTGTGGTTGTCTGGGTCATTAAGATCTTGTTTTGTATAGCTCTCCTGTGTATTCTTGCCACCTCTTTGTAGTATTTTCTGCTTCTGTTAGGTCCTTACCATTTCTGTCCTTTATTATGTCCATCTTTGCATGAAAAGTTCCCTTGATATCTCTAATTGTCTTGAAGAGATCTCTCATCTTTCCCATTATATTGTTTTCCTCTACTTCTTCGCATTGATCTGAGCCATGCCGCGTAGAGCCTCATTGTTTACCATTAGGTTAAGTGTCTGCTGTGTTGAGGGCATTTCGTGTGTTGTGCTTGAATCACACTGATTTAGTCTTTAGAAGCTAATGAAAACTCAGGCCCCAGTTCAATTACTAGTTTCTCCACATATTGTGAGAGAGGTCAGCTGCCTTTGGTGGTTCTTTTGCTTAAGATAATAAGGTGATAACTCTGTAAATATATAGCCCCAGTGAAATATTATCCTTGGTTTTCTATCCAAACAAAAGAAAACAATAGGCCCACAGGTGAAGACAAGCCCACCAACACTGATTCAATCACCTAACAGCCCCAGCACCCTGTAGGGATGACCCCTAGCCACTTCGTGATGGGGTCATTTTTCTGCTCAGTCAGTTCAGTTCAGTCGCTCAGCTGTGTCTGACTCTCTGTGACCCCATGGGCTAGCACGCCAGGCCTCCCTGTCCATCACCAGCTCCCGGAGTTTCCGCTCAGTTGTTTCTAGATTATACCAAAGCCTCATACGGTTTTCACAGCTGAACAGTCTATTTTAGCCTAGTGAAAGTGAAAGTGTTAGTCGCTCAGTCATGTTCATCTCTTTGTGACCCCATGGACTATAGCCCACCAGGCTCCTCTGTCCATCGGATTTTCTAAGCAAGAATACTGGAGTGGGTAGCCATTTCCTTCTCCAGGGGATCTTGCCGATCCAGGGATGGAACCCAGGTCTCCTGCATTGTAAGCAGACTCTTTACTGTCTGAGCCACCAGGGAAGCCCAAACTGGTCATTTATCCACCAACTTTCCTTTGTTAAAATATAAAAGGAAGAAAACCAAGTCAGCAGACCCCCTTAGGGCAAACTCCGATCACATGTTCTCCCCCACCTTCCACACCTAGAAACCAAAGCATGCATTTCTCTCTATTAATAGCAGTGTCTGTTTTCTTAAAAACTAAGGAAAGCTTGATCACCTTCTTTCAAAATGATCTGTATAGTCATGAAAATGTTTTCATTGAGTTATATAATTGTCACATTTAAATGTTTAAAACTCATCCCAGAACAACTTTTTAGTTCCAACTGAGTCCAAGAAAGAGAAATGGAAAAGAGAGGGAGGAAAATGGCTGAGAAAAAGTTGATGGAGGAAAGGTGAAAAGCAGAAGCAGTACCTGGGCATTCTGCTCTGATGGGGGAGGGGAGGTGAATGCCAGGCACTGGTACGGGGGAGGGGCGCAGGGTATCCAGAACAATGAGGTGGGACTGAGAACTTCGGGGAGGGGAAGGGGGAGGGTTCTTTGCCCCTGGCGTCTTTAGAAATTATTAATTTTACAGTATACCTATTATATATTCCGTTTGTGAAATGCCATCTCAATATCTCCATAAACTCTCTATGGTATAACAGTGCTTGGGAGAAATTTTTCTGAGTTCTACGCTTAAAGTAACCAAAGTTGTTATAACCTCATGTTGTTTAGTTGCTAAGCTGAGTCTGACTCTTTTGCGGTTGGAGCAATAAAAGCATATTTATGGCTGTTTAGTCAGGGATTTCCCTTAAAATCCATGGAATGAAGACACATGATATGCACAAGTATTTATAAGGCCATTTACTTATTTAAAGATATTGAATATGACTATATATCCTAATATCACATTATTTAAAAATAAAAAAGACCCTACTTATTTTCCGAGTAGACTCTATTCATCTTTGGTGAACTAATTTTCTACTTTCACTTCCAACTTTTGAAAATATAGTTGAAGGACCTTCTATTTTTCTGGAACAAATTATGACTTTTATCATTTGAGAGGTTGTACCTTTTTTTAAAAAAAATAAACTTGCTTCTGAGTTCATGAATTTTCCACTATTTTCAAAAGCAGCCTTCAGTTGTGAAAATCTGCATGTTCATTACACCTTTCTTACTTACATTGGCATCCTTTATTTTTACTATTTCCTTTCTTACCTTTGTATACAGCATCTTATCAATGAACTTATTATTATTTGTTAAAATGTGCCCATGGGAATACAAACTAAACAGGTAGTTTTGTTATCTCTCTTCCCCCACCCCTAACTCAACCTGTCCCTTATTTTTAAATCATTGAAACACTCATCCTGGTGAAATTCTTGTATGCATCTCTGAATGCAGCCCTTTGATCACTGATTCTTTGTTTACTTCCTTCACTGTGATATTTTTTTCAGAGATCCTTGCTAAGTGCAAATGAGAACAGGAGTTTCAACCTCCTGTACAATGTTGTAAAATAAATAAATAACAGAATTGTATTTAAATAAACTATTCAAATCCGTGTCAGTAAATGATCTAATTAATTACTCCTTTGGGGCTATGTTATATGTTTGCTTTCCTCTTATAGAGGTGAAGAAAGTGAAATAAATTTTCAGCTGTTAATGGGGTAAATTCTGTAAATGGATAAGGGTCAAAGAAACCAACTCTAATTTGTGTCACATTTGTTTTTAGGCACTTAATTTACTCTGTTTCTTTAACCCTCTTTGAATGTTCCCTAACATTTTCTACTTGATTTCAAATGAGCAGTACTGATAGACCCCAGCTGAATGTGAGACGATACTTTCTGATATTTGCAATGAACGGAGACAAGTTGGGCAAGAGGAAAGATAGATGTTGCCCCTTAGAGTTCAGTGCAAGATGCCAGATTTTAACCAAGTCTGCAGAGATTGGACAAAATCCAATTTGTCATTATTTATTCCTAAGCATTGTGCTTATACTCTGTACTTTTTCATTCTTATTTGCCATTTACCCAATTATATCTATCCTTATTAGACCCCTGCTGAAGGCAGCATTAAGCCAGAGAAGTCCCATAGCTTTGCTTAATCCTATTATCTCTTGATAAACGGGGGCACATGAGGCTCTAGATGGCCAAGTTCAGCATAACTCTCCCCTCTCTTGCTGCCTCCTCCCGGCCTCGCCCTCAAAGAAAAATGCTGCTGCTCATCCTTATGCCTGATGTAATTAAGATCTGGAAATACGCCCATTCTAATCCTTACCCGGTATAAGCATCACTGTCAATGCAGAGAAATGAACTGCAGTTATGATGGAAAGGGTTGACACCTCTGTGACATTTACTGATGTGTTGGGGCCTCACCGACACATTGACACGGTGAGGTTTATGCCTCTGGAGTTTTAAAATGCCTGCCAAAAACTGAGCATGGAACTTGGGGGAAAGAGGGGCACAGCAGGGAAGACAAGGGGCCACCCTCAGAAGTGAAGCTGTTAAGCTGTGTATCTGGATGTGCACAGGGACAGCTGAGAGAGAGGGAGGGGGTGGAGAGGAAGCAGGAAGGGGTGAGTGGGATGTAGAGAGGGAGGGAGAGACAGAGAATATGACAGAGAGAAGGAAGAATGGAGAGAGCATGAATTGCCTTGCAAGTTCAAAAGGAATTCCGTGGAATAGCAATACCTTTGGCTTTTTCAGAATTCATCCTAGACTATCATTTGCCTTATGGAAGACTGCCTGAAGGCCTAGGATAGCAGTAGATCACGGAATCCTCACTGAATTTCTGGCTGAGCTGTAGCTGTAAATGTTTATCTGTCCATCAGTGAATCACTCAGGCTGTATTAGAAGCAAATAGAAAAATTGGCAATGTGTATTAAAATATATCTTTCAATATAAACACCCGACATGTGACTAACCGTTGAGTGAAAAAAAGATCTACTTTATCCTATGGACTTCTCTCAGGCTTTGTGTTGCAATTACCTATGATCCCCTCCCTTCTACTACATGTACTATTTATAACATCAAAAGGGTTTCGAGCTTCTTTTCAAAAGGAATTTATTACCCAAAAGGTTGCATTTGGGAAGGGAGCCAACTGAAGACTCTGGAGAAAAAAAGAAAAACAATTTCATTTATTTAGGAACAAATATGATTCTGATAATGTTGAACATGTCTTTCCCATACTACAGATACATGTATGTGCCAGAAACTTTCAAACCCCAGCAGTGGTTTACGAATGGAAGAAAATAAATGTGTTCCGAAGTTCCATCCTGTTAAAAGCAAGAAGACATTCTTTTTGTCCCAGAAAGAGGGAACTGGGAAAGAAGGGGATTGCCAGAAGGGTTAAGCACAAGCAGAGTTTCACACACAATTGGAGATCAAGATATATTGATTGGCTCTTGCTAAGATGGAGGGATTGACCGAGGAAAAGTGCCCGTAGAGTCTCAGTGTTCTTTTGACGCTGCCAACTCCTATAAGGACCTTGCTGCAACCTCTCGGGATTGCAAGCTGCACTTTAAAAGCACGGTTTTAGAGCTCTTCTTAACAGCACACAGATGGGAATTCCTTTGGGGGCAACTTGTTTTATTTTATTGTCATCAATAACATTAGTATTAATGATGTGACACAGTGACAGGGGAAAAGAGGCGGACTGAACAAGCACCTAAGGGGGCACGCCTTTGACAGCTGGTAGCCTCCCAGTCGGAGAAGGCAATGGCAACCCACTCCAGTGTTCTTGCCTGGAGAATCCCAGGGACGGGGGGCCTGGTGGGCTGCCGTCTATGGGGTCGTGCAGAGTCCGACACGACTGAAGCGACTTAGCAGCAGCAGCAGCAGCAGCAGCCTCCCAGTTTGGGGCAAGGCTAGTCCATGGCCTGCTGGTAGGGGTCAATATTAATAGTAGTGACGGTACTGATGCTACATTAATGATATATAAATATATGCTATGTGATGTATTTAATAATACAGAGAGAGAGCAATGTGGTGGCAAAACATCTACATTCTTTACCTTTGTCAGAGCTTTAAGCATAAGCTCAGGCAACACGCATGCCTTTAACACTGAAAAGAAAGGTGTACCCCTTATGAACACACATTTGCTGACTTTAGCTGGCATAACAAAATTAGCTGAAACTAGGACTTCAGCATAAAGAAATATTAAAGAGCATCTTTTTATAATAACAGTACACTTTAATTGCATGTTGATTTTCCTTTGCCTTATATTGTCATGGTATCTGTTATGTCAAATAGAAATCAGTATTCTTTGGCCAGAACAGACAACAATTAGGAAAGCTGCATAACCATGATGGCTCTACCTTCACTGATACCTAGGACCACTGGCAACGTGGTCTCCCTGAAAGGAGACACTTTAATGTGATGGGGGCCAAAGGGTTCAAGATAAATTGAAGACCATGAGATTAAGGCTCAGGCTAAAGACTTCAAACCTGGGCCTCTGCACGAAAACCAGGTTATTAAAATGAGATGGGAACACACGAGCTACATTTTCCATTTGCCAGTATCCCACTTTCAAACATTTGGCTCTTCTGTATCACTGGTTGAGTCTTCGTTCACGAGATCATGGGGCTAGCCAACCTCATTAATAGGAGTCCCCGTTCTCCCCTCAAGCAACATGCTAAACACACAAAATTCATCAGACCTGGTAGCAGTTCTGCAAAACAGAGTGAACGCAACACAATAGATTTCAGGTGTGATATAAATCAAATTGTACTTCATCTGTCTCAAGGGGTGGGAGACTGGTGGAGTTCTAATCATATACATATTTAAATCTGTAATCAGACTCCTTGGGAGTACAGGCTGCTGTGTTTACCAGGAGCTCATCTTCAAGGTTTCTGGGGACTGGGGATAGTTGGTTGTAAATCCTGTCATTTTGGTGACTTAATATTTTATATTATCATGATATTAGCATAATTGTGACCTCTGCATTGTAGCATTTTATGTGTTTCCAGTGTAACTTTTGATGCTTTACTAAAGTCAACAAAAATTCCCATTATTCCCTCTTTTAGAGCGCATTTGGCATGAGGTATTAAGGTTGATTTAATGTTATTAGTGCTTAAAGTGGTGCAAAATCCATGAATATACACATCCATCTCCCAGTTCACCATAATACGGCCATAAAATGCTAGGAGATGGGTGATAAACATTTCCTCTTCTTTTTTTCTCTTTCCCTAATTTTTCCTGCTGGAGGCTCTGCCTCTACCCAGAGGGCATGCGAGTGTTGCCAGTTCCCCCACACAGATCAATCACTAGGGCTTCCACAAGCCCAAATAATAGCCCAACAGGAGAGCTTGGCTCAGCTGCAAGCCTCATTAAAACCATTCTCAAAGTAACAGCAAGGTTTGGGGAGCACTCGACTTGGATCAGACTCTGCATATTTTCCAGGATAATGACCAAAGAAGAGGCATTAGAGGACACAGACCCTTTCATTTGTGATTTTTGGCAAGTTACAAAAAATAGTGAGGCAAAGCTAACTATTTCAAAGGATGTCCAATGGCAAAGTCTTGTTTAAAATTCTTAGGGAAAAATTATTACTATGGTAAAACTACTGAGGCTTGAAGGGCTGCAAGGGGTAAGTGAACTTGGAGGGAGTAACATGCTCTGATTTGCCAGCTTCTAGATGCAGAATGTTTAACCAGAAGTAGGGACATGTAAATCTGTTATTTACACTTCCTTGTGGGTCCCAAAATGTTCCATAAGCCATTCATGTGACTTTGTGTGTGTGTGGGTATGTTTGTGGGGGTGTGTGTGTGTGTGTGAGACAGAGAGAGAGAGACCCCTAATTCACCACCATAACTCAGGTTTATGAATGGACAGTGAGAGCAAAGTTAATATTGAAATATAGGAATCCCAAGTTGATTTTTCCCATGGAGCCTTGTATTATACTCTCTTGGGATGTTTTCAGAGATATTCTGGAAAGATGTGCCTTTACCACAACAATTGAATGTTTCTATAATTAAGGAGAGAGAAACTGAAAAGTTTCCAAGAAGAGCAACCTCTCCCACCCTCTGCAAAAGAGGAAAGGTTGTGAATAGGATCTAGAAAAAAAGAAGTTAGCACTAACGAGTGCAGGGGGAAAAGGGGAAAGGCTGAAGGGTAATTTTATAATTGCTTTAGTGTATATGAAATATTTTTATGTAAAGAATATTGACAAAATTTTCCATTTCCAAGGAAGACAAAGCAAGATTCATGCTAATAAGGTAAAAGCAATCCTTTATGTGGGAGATAAAGAAGAAATCCCTGGCTCTAAGTTTTCAAAAAGAAACACTCTTTAAAATAAGCTGCACTTAAAAATGTTATTCTCTGTCAAGCATTGTCACCTCTGAGCAGTTTCCAAAAGTCTGCAGAGGAGGACAACACGACTAAACCCCTGCAAAGAATGCATAGCGAGCGAACTACTATATGTACATATGAAGAGGCTCCCGTGTCTCTGAAATAAAGCCTCGAGGCAAAGGGACCAGGAAGGAAAGCCAAGCAAATAGGCAAGACCAGAATCCTTAATAGTGAAGTTCTGGTATTTCCCCCCAAATTTTATATTGACAAATTAGAAATATAACTGTTCCAAAGAAAGACAGATTCAGAATGAGAAAAAGAATGAAATACTCATAAATGTTTAAATTGGGTAATACTGAATTGACAATGGAGGGGTATATTTTTTCCATTAAGTAATGTTCAAGTATAATCGAAGTTGTGTTAGGATACCGACGTTCAGAGATGGAAGATTAATATTTATTTGCTTCTACTTCTTATTCTAATGATAACTCTCTACTTAATTGGCCTAGTTAATTTATGAAATCAAATCTAGATCAGTGAAATTGACAAGTAGTCATTGAGGAAAGGATATTACAGTTTAAAAGCATGAAGGAGAGCAGTATAAATGATATATGTTACGCTATTAAGCAAGTCACTATAAAGTGAATTACAATGAGCAAAAAGGGAATGTGTTTTAATGTGTCAAAAAATACATTTTTATGCAATGTACAAACTGTATGTTGAATGGTCAATCTCAAGACTCTGGTTTCTCTTTCTGAAAGCCCGTAGCTATTTTTGGATACAAATTAGTAACGGCAAAAAGGAAGTAAAGTTTACATGGGACCCGACACTAAGGAAAACCATTATTGCATTTTCAGGTCCATTTTAACAGTCTTCTTCCACACCTTTTAGAAGTCTTTAGGATACTTCTTAGCTTTCATGGGGGAAAGTATATCCACAGCTACTAGTACACCATTTAGTTGCTCTCACCTCAAAGTGAGGATGGCTATGGTACTCGTTTGGAGGGCAGAGCAACCAGCTAGGCAGTGGGCATTTTCACTCCAGTCCAAGCCCCCTCTGGTGGCCGAATGCCAGGGTGAAGTGACAACGGGGAGAAACTGCTTCCCTCTCTGTGGGAGGCATGTAGCTTTCTTTCCCCTTCACAAAGGCCACTGCATTTCCTCTGACAGTTAGATTTACCTCAGACACTCCTAAACTAGGAATACAAAGAACCTTCAACAAAACATCCAGTAATGGTCCAATGAAAAACAGAGGAACCAAATGATTCTGGATATTTCTTAAACTAATATCAGCTCAAAGATACATTTAGAAAATTCAGCATCTTTCAGGTCTTATTCTTCCTGTTGCTGCTGCTGCTAAGTCACTTCAGTCGTGTCTGACTGTGTGACCCCGTAGACGGCAGCCCACCAGGCTCCCCCATCCCTGGGATTCTCCAGGCAAGAACACTGGAGTGGGTTGCCATTTCCTTCTCCAATGCATGAAAGTGAAAAGTGAAAGTGAAGTCGATCAGTCGTGTCCGACTCTTAGCCACCCCATGGACTGCAGCCCACCAGGCTCCTCCGTCCATGGGATTTTCCAGGCAGGAGTACTGGACTGGGGTGCCATTGCCTTCTCCGTAGATTGAACTCAAATTTTACACACACACAAAGTTAAAATAGGTAAAAGTGTAGCATCTATTTGCTTTGCACACAGTAAGCCCTCAATAGTCGCTGAGTTAAAGTGACAAACTCAGGTCTATTATTTTCCATGGCAAAAATGCATCACATTTGTTTTCTTTTAATTCTTTTAAATACTTATTACTTGGCACATCAATAAATGCATCAAGTATCCAAACACTAGGGGGAAAGTCTTTTATATATTCAATATCATTATTCTTAAAAACTTTAGTGATTATTAAGATCCACTAACTCTGAATATTCCCCAAAATTCAATCTGACAACTTCTCTATTTTATTTCATGAAAGCTTATCATGTTGGATCAAAACTTTTATGTTGATGACTTAGTATGTCCTGAACTGGTTTTATCCTTCCATCTATACTGCTCTTAAAAGATTCATTTACTGTTTGGGGTAGGAATGCACACCAATTTCGGAATCAATCAGACTCATGTTCAATTCCCCGCTCTCAGCTCACAGGTTACGTTACCTTGAGTAAACTACTTAATCTCTCTAAGATTCCGTTTCCTCATCAATAAAATGGAAACAATAAAAATTCATCCTTCACTGGCTGATAGTTTCAGATCACTAAAAATGTATTAACTACAAGGCCCTGCACATAGTAAATGATTAATAAAGGTTATCTCATTTTATTTTAATAAATCATTGATACGATTCACCATAGTCACTCAAATCAGAAATTTGGACATAATATATTTTCCTTTCTCCTCCTCACCTCTCACATTAGCAAATTTTGTTACTTTAACTTCCTCAATCATTCTCAAATTTATGCCCTTCTCTTCACTCTTCTTTTCTTGTTTTCAGTCATGGTATAAGCCTTCATCCTTTCTCTCCTTACTCATCACTCCACAATGCTAATTCTTTTCTGAATAAAAAATAATATATTTTCATTATTTAAAAAAAAAAAGAGTCCAGATTTGTAAAATATAAGGTGATTGTCTCCTATAATTAAATTTCCCCAGGGGAAAAATTGAATTTTCTGTGTAGTCTTTACATGTTTTCTATTTGTACAACACAGTTTTCTTGATTATTTTTACTGAATATATTGTAATTTTCTTTCCTTATCAGTATAATTTAGATAAACCTCATTACTGAAATTATGTAATATTCCATTTTATAAATTTATGGTCAAATTTTAATATTTCATTAATTCTTATACAACTACTTCAAACCCCCTAACAGTTTCCTTTCCTATAGACTTCGTCCCTTCAAATCTGTATTTTATGAAGCAAACAGAATAATCCATCCAAATTCATTTAACTCTAGTGTTACTGCTTAGAGCCTTTCACTGATTCCCACTGTGCTAGTGGAAGTCCACGTTCCCTAAGATGGGGTACACAGTCTTCAATGGTCTCTTCCCTGGTGACCTCTCTAGCTTCACACCACTTCTTTTCTCTGCTTTAATCTTTCACTTTGCTGTTCTTTGGATAGTACCATAAGTTACATTATCTCCACTTTCTAATGGCTTCTCTTCTCCCCTTTGTTCTAGAACAGGGGTTAGCAGACTTTTTATAATGAATCATTCTTTGTGGGCCATATGGTCACAACTGCTTAAATTTGCTATTGTAGTTTCAATGCAGCCATAGACAACAGACAGAATAAACGTGGCTATGGTTCCAATAAATCTTTATTCAGAAAAACAGGCTAGATCTCACACCTCTTGTTCCAGGCTAGTTTTCAGCTCAGGGAACAGCCTTCCAGTATGTATGTGTGTGAGTATGTGTGTGCTCAGTCGTGTCTGACTCTTTGTGATCCCATGGACTGTAGCCCACCGGGCTCCTCCATCCTTGGGATTTTCCCAGTAAGAATACTCGAGTGGGTTGCCATTTCCTCTTTCAGGGGTTTTTCCTGATCCAGGGATCAAACCCACGTCTCCTGCACTGGCAGGCAGATTCTTTACCATCGAACCCCCTGGGAAGTCCAGCCCTTCCGGTAAGCCTTCCTTATTACTTTAATTTCCAGCCCTGTTCCCATAAAACTCAGTGCACAGACACATTGCCCTATAGTACTACCAGTGTAAGTGTTTCTTTCAATAGAGTAATATCTACTTGAAGGTAGGAACTGTATTTCCTTTATTTTTATGCCTTCAGCACTTAAATGCATAACACTTAAAAAGTATTCAATAAATATTCATTAAAATAAATAAATGAATGTCTCAAATTATTTTTTAATTAGTACTTCTCTCTCTTTCTCTAGAAAACATTCTAGTTATTTGATTCCCATAACATAAAAACTAATTAAATTCATTAACTTCTTTCCTCCAGCATTTCTTAACCAGGAGTTGCATCAGAATCATCTGGGGGGTGGGTTTAAAACACTGAGAATACTGAGTCTTCTGAAACAGATTAGGATTCAGAAGGTCTAGGTGAAGCCATGCATCTGAACGTTTCCAGTGCCTACCAGGTGATTCTGATGCACGTTTTAGTCAAGATGCTGTCAGAAAGCCATCATTCCTTTCCCAATCTCTTAGTTTCAGTCAACCAACCTCCAAGTCCCCCTTACTAATGTGGACAGCCCTTCTCACATCTGGGTCTTCTAAGTATCCTATTGGCCTTTGCAGTATTCAGCCTCCCCATTCCTATGTTTTTCACCCTTTAGGAGGAAAAAAATGACCTTTCTCAAAGACCTGCAAGCCTGCCTGAGACTTTTATGTCTCCTTTTGAGGATGCTGTAATATTCTTTACTTCTACCTTGATCCATAATTTAATTTTTGACCGTAAATGCTCTGCAAAGGTGAAGCAAACACACATTTTTCCCCAAAGGAAGTGAGATTTAGGTTCACCACTCTTTGATCAAGTTTAAGGCTTTTACTCTTTTTAAATGGTTTCCATCTCTACTCTATCTGTACATTTTACTATAAGCTTTTGAAAATCCTCTTGGAAAGTAAAATAAGACAGTCATATTAATGATAAATACCTCCATCTTTTTTTTTTTTTTTGCCCTAAATAATCCAGCCCTCAACCTATCCTAGATACACACACATAGCCACACTTTTCTTAGAGGTTTCTCTGAGTACGAGACAACTCCACCTGTCAGTTGCTCAGCACAAAAGTCTCATAATTATCCTTTCCCCCATGAGCCAGCAAATCCTATGGGCCTGACTTTGACTTATATAGAATTTTGCCACCTCTACAGCTACCTCTTGGCCCAGGTAACCACCATCTCTAGCTTAGAAGATTGTAATACAATAGCTTTCTTGTATTCCTACTTTTACCCTATTCTATTAAAAAAAAAAAACAGCTGGAGATATTTTTTTTTAAAAATAATCTCTTTATTGAGATATCAGATACACTGTTGTTCAGTTGCTAAGTCATGCCTGACTCTTTGCAACCCCATGGATTGCAGCACACCAGGCTTCCCTGTCCTTCACTATCTCCCAGAGTTTGCTCAAATTCATGTCCATTGAGTCAGTGATGCTATCCAATCATCTCATAGTCTGTCGCCCCCTTCTTCTGCTCTCAATAATTCCCAGCATCAGGTTCTTTTCCGGTGATTCAGCTCTTTGCATCAGGTGACCAAAGTACTGGAGCTTCAGCATCAGTTCTATCAGTGAATATTTAGGGTTGATTTTCTTTAGGATTGATTGATTTGATCTCCTTGCTGTCCAAGGGACCCTCAAGAGTCTTCTCCAGCACCACATTTTGAAAGCATCAATTCTTGGGCACTCAGCCTTCTTTATGGTCCACCTCTCACATCCATACATGACTACTGGAAAAACCACAGCTTTGATTATAAGGATCTTTGTCAGCAAAGTGATGTCTCTGCTTTTGAATATACTGTCCAGTTTTGGCATAGCTTTTCTTCCAAAGAGCAAGCGTCTTAATGTCATAGCTGCAGTCACCATCTGTAGTAATTTTGGAGACCAAGAAAATAAAATCTGCCACTGTTTCCATTTTTTCGTCATCTATTTCCCATGAAGTGATTGGACCAGATGCCATGATCTTCGTTTTTTAAGCCACACATATTAGACTCAGGTTCGATCCCTGCATCAGGAAGATCCCCCTGGAGGAGGGCATGACAACCCACACCAGTATTCTTGCCTGGAGAATCCCATGGACAGAGGAGCCTGGTGGGTTACAGTCCACAGGGTCACAAAGAGTTGGACATCACTAAAGTGACCGAGCACACACACAAATTAGACACCCACACACACGTATACACCCATATATATCACATTAGACATATTCTTTTAAAACCTAAGTCAAATCATGCCACTTAAAAGTCTTTAATGGTTCCTCAACTTTCTTAGGATAAAAACAAAACTCCATACACAAGCCTCGACAAGCTTCTAAGACCCCCTCAACCTCCTGCAAAACCTCTTATCTCTTTGAACTGACCCCTTCTCCTTCCTCCAGCCCACACCTCTCCAGCCATACTCCTGGTCAGCAATTCTCCCAGATGTCAGCATGACTGACTTCCTCCTTTCCTCAGGTCTTTGCTCAGACACCACTTCCACAGTGAGACCCACGCTCTTCAACAATTCATCATTGCAATCACCTTCTGGCCCCAGCACTTTCTCCCGCTTTTCCTCCATAGCACTTTAATTATTTGCCATACTATATTTTAATCTTGTGCTCTCTCCTCCCAGTAGAATATAAGCTTCATAAGGACAGAGAATTTTCTGTGCCTTTCTCTAAGGACTGTGACTAGAACATCAATGAACATCTGTTGAATGAATGAATAAAATAAATAACTTTTCATACTCCTCCTCCCGTGTTTCTGACTTACAATGTCACTCAAAACTTCCTGTTGGTAATTTCCTTTTAACTCTATTCAGAAAAAAAAAATCACTTGACAACTTCATTCCTACCAATGTACTTTTTAAATTAAGGATGTTATCTACTATTCTCATTTTTCATTTATCCAACATGACATCATAGATGTTTACACTGGAGAGTCATCTAAAAACATATCAAGCCCATCTCCTCCAGGTCACACATCATGGGGTGACAATGAGCAGCAGAGCTAAGATAAGAAGGAGGCTTCAGGGTTCTAAGTGCTATCCCAATGCTTACTCCTCTGAACCACATTCATTCACCTGTTACATTCTCATCATGAGCCCAGTCCTGCGATTTCTGTTTGCTGTGGCCTAAAACAGGGGAGGCCTTGTATTCTACCTATGCACTGGTCAGACAGTTTGATATAACAGTTAAAATCATAAGGTTGGCAAAAGAGAGGCAGACAAGAAGTACAGCCATGGGATTACTGCCCTGTGCCTCCAGGTAGGGTGATTTGCCTCTCAAGTCCCCCTGTGAAAAATGAAGATGATTATGTTCAGCTTACAGATTTGCTGTGAGCATCCAGTGTGATAATGGATATGAAAGCATCTTGGAATTCCTAAAGCTCTGAGCAAACATAAGTTTGTTCTTGACTCTGAACAACTATCAAATATGCATGAAGATTTGCTGTGAAAAAGACTGGAGAGCAGTGCATAGTTGGCTAAGTGCAAACTTATCACATAACTAGAGAAACCACTCAAAGTCATGTGGTAGATTATTAGTATCCCTTTACATAAAGAAACCGGAGAAGGCAATGGCACCCCACTCCAGTACTCTTGCCTGGAAAATCCCATGGACGGAGGAGCCTGGTAGGCTGCAGTCCATGGGGTCGCTAAGAGTCAGACATGACTGAGCGACTTCACTTTCACTTTTCACTTTCATGCATTGGAGAAGGAAATGGCAACCCACTCCAGTGTTCTTGCCTGGAGAACCCCAAGGACGGGGGAGCCTGGTGGGCTGCCGTCTATGGGGTCCCACAGAGTCGGACACGACTGAAGCGACTTAGCAGCAGCAGCAAGGAAAGTATCATGAGGTAGAAGAAATAAGCTAAATTTTAATAATGCATTGAATAACTACCCACAACATCAGGGCTGACCCAGTGTTTCCTACAAGCTGTGAGACCCCTAGTGAGCTATATACCCCTTTGTGCCTCATTTTCTTTATCTGTGAAATGGATATAATTGTACCGACTTCACAGAGCTGCCACAAGAATTTAATGAGTTAATATTTATAAAGAACTCTATGATTATTAGCATTCAGGGCTACGTGCTTTAGCTGTTTAAACTTCCTCTCCACTGACCATGGTTGTGGATATAAAAGTATCTGATGATTCACTTTTATCCTGTATTTATTATAATTCTCACTTAAGACAAATAAAAAAAAATCCATAGATTTGATTATTCTGCCCTCATTCCTTGACTAACAGCAGAGTTTGCAATAGATTGATGTTTTCCAAAAGAGAATTTCTGAAAATGTTTTTAAGTAGTACAAGGAAATCATCAGTAAGGAATACAGTGGGAAATACCACGCTTCCCTTGGCATGTTCTGATTAAATTATATACACAAGACATACAAGGACTATAGGAAATAGTGGTTTCACTGCTTGCTTATCAAATCATAGGCAACAACTCTGCAGATTCAGGCTTCCAGAGCCCAACTGGGTCTCAATTGTGGCCAGGAGGTTCAGAATTTAATCTGAGACATTTCACCAGAATGTATTCGATACAAAGCAAGATTCCCTTTAAGCAGTTTTGTAAAGTGTGACAGTGTCCATCTCGCTCTGACTCCTGCTGTATAACAAGTGGACTGCTGAATCAATACTTGATAGGGCTGCTGATGTTATTCAGGTTATCGTTTCATAGCGAGGGTAAGGATGAGGGAAAATAAAATGACCTCTTGTGAGAGAATACGTTGTGAAAGGGCTCTCAGAATTGGGTTCAGACAGAGAGAGCAGGCGTTAAACCTGCTGAGCAGTTTTCAGAATCTCTGGAATTAATGCCTTCATTAATATTTAAAAAAAATAATTCTCTTAGATTGATGCACATAGAACAGCAACCACAGACAGGTCTATATTTTCAGGAGAAAAAAAAGAACTCTCCAAAAATTAAATGTACTTTTTTTGCTTATTACTTATTTCCACTTTGGCTTTTGAAACAGGAGACAGAACTGTTTGTAATAAAGGACCAAGTGACCACACCTTAAGGGTTTCTGTGAACACACGGAGCTCGGCTTTCATATTTTCTACAGATCTTTATGCAGTTATAAGTTTACATACTCATGTATTTATTAATTCAGCTTTTCTGCCTTTCATGAATAAATTATACTTAGCTAATTTCCATACGAGCCTGGTGGCCTTCTCTAGGGCTTTAAATCAGAGAGTCTGGTGAAATTTTATGTACATTCAATGGCAGTTTATAGATACATTCAAAAGCATTTGACGTCATCCCAAACTGCTGAAAACGCTTCTGGGAGGGAACGTTGACAGATATCATTCCTGGACAGGTCACACGGAAACCCCTGGAGGGCAGGACAGCTGGATCAAACAGCGCGCCCACTGCTGTGACAATCACTGTTAGCACAGTGTTTGTGGAGGGGCTTCACTCAACTCAAGACTGAAATCATTAAGATGGTTAAGACTCACATGATCCATCTCTAGTCTAGCTCAAGTCTCTCCTGATAGACATTTTATTTGCATTGTGGAATGTGATAATTTATCACGCCTTCTCTTATTCTCTGGGGAGAAACTGCGCGCCAACAATGGCAACTTTGAGAGATTTTGACTTTCGCTGAACACAGAAAATCATTAGTTTTACATCTAAAGGCTCCTTATTGATTCTGAGGCCTCAGCCATGCCACACATGTTCCGCACTGCTTGTGTTAACCAAGTCAGGGCCAGTGCAGACAAAGGACAAGTGGGGCCCCACCTAGACCAGGTTAAAACACCACCTAGACCAGGTTAAAACAGTCGGGGTAGGGTGAAAAACTCAGTTACTTTTCTGGGTATCTTGCTCAGCCAAGTAGAAAGCAGCTACTATTGGAAACACAGAAGTTTTCACGTTTTCTGTTTCTGAATGTCAGTTGCTCCAAGCCAAGCAGCTAGAACTTCATGTCTACCTGTGGCGGATTCATTTTGATATTTGGCAAAGCTAATACAATTTTGTAAAGTTTAAAAAAAAAATTAAAAAAAAATAAAAACAAAGTGAGTTCTATAATACCCTGAGTAAAAACTGAATCCCATGATTTTCTCCTCCGGTGTATGGTGGTTTAACCTTTAAGTAATTACCAGCAGGATCTCAATTCAAATTAAAGCTAGAGAGTTTTCTATCTACTTTCCCCCAAAGAGAGAGAGAGTTAGCTCTTTTGTCAATTTAAACACTCTTACAATGACATCTTCTGTATATATATACAAAAACTGAAAGATGTATTTAATATAGTGTATGTCAAGTCCAGTATAGTCAAGTCCAAATGCAGAAGAATCTGAGTTTCAAGTTCCATCAATCTGTTCTTCTTTAAACTCTGTTTTAGGCAATTTGGCTACTACGTATGTACAAACACATGCCCAGAAGTCAGTCCAAGCCTACACTAACTTAAGTCCTGGTTTTGAGGGTCAATTGCAAGCCAGACAGCAATTTTATGGGCACCAGGATTATTTCAACTCACAGATAGATTTAGAAAAAGATAACTAACAAAAGAGAACTTCAGTTAACAAATATATTTCAGACCTGAAACTTTCAGCCTAACTTTTCTTTTATCAGTGCCCTCAAGGAGGACTGTCTTCAGCCTCCCCATGTCTTCCCTAAAGGCATACAGTTGCTAGATGAACAATAGTAATTAAATGCTAATAATATTTACTTGATAACTAAATTAATGACTACCACTTCTATTATGTGAAGATTTATCAAGAGGTTAAACAAAACTTCTTGCTGATCATCAACTGGCTTTAATGTTTTCTATTCTGAAAATCTAGACTATGAGGCTCTAGTTAGGAGGGGCTGGAGGTTCCCATGGAATAGTCCTGGCTTTAGTGCTCAAATGGGCCTAGATTTTAAAACTGCCTCCACCATTGATCAAACAAGTTGGGACCATGGCCCAGCTCTTGCTTCTCTAAACAGCTCTATCTTCTGTCCCACAGTGTTCAGTATTTTGGGGCAGTAAGTCTCTTATCTCTCCCATAGAAGCCCCCAGAACACACTTACCCTGCTTTTTTATTTATGTTCCATCCCTCCCCGCCATCCACTATGTACCTGACTTATCCTTCTAGAGAGGCTCATGTGTCAGCTGCTCAGATACTCCTGTTTCAAAACTGTTATTTTACTTATTGTTGACAGCACACAACTTAGCATTTTACTATCTGTGATGTATTTATTTGACCCTGTGCAATTTCACAAATGATTTGAGGCTAAACTAAGAACATGTACAACTGAATAATGATAACATTCATATATTCCATATATATGGAATAGAAACTAGGAATACACAAATAAATAAAATATCAAAGATTATTTTGTAAAAAAAAAACACTGAACATTTCAAAATTTATTGTAGGCATGTTAAGCATATTACACCCTAAAGCTTTACCACTTAAATAGGTTACATGGTCTTAGATAATTTATTTGAAATTTCCTAAGTGTCATTTTCTTCATTTTTAAAATGGAAATGATAACAGAAAACATTTTGGTGAGAATTAAACAAGATAATAAATGTACAGCTCTTTAAAAACCAGGACATAGTACATGCCCAACAAAAGCTAACAACTGAATAAATATATAATCCTGTTTTGGTTGAACACATATATAATGCATAGTTATAAGCATGGGACTGAGCTCCTTATCTGCTGTAAACTTCTTAAAGACAGTAGACATATTGAAAACTTGTTTACTCTCATGGTCAGAGTGGGCTCTTAGTGATTTCTTAAGCATGGTCAAATGAAATAGTTTAATTTATTGAGCTGACAAGATGAAAGATTTCATTTACTGATTTATTCATTCAACAGTATTTATTGAGCATTTACTCTGTGCAAAGAAGGAAAATTTGGTCTTAGAACTAGACAGTCCCTGACACTATGAGTTCATAAATAAAAGTGCAAATGGATATCATAAATATATAATTTGTTTGATTACTGATCATTCAAGTGAAAAGAACCTTTGGAGAGTTTAATGATGGGTGATTAAAGGCAGCACATACACACATTAAATACATCCAAGCAGGAGCCCTGTTTGCAGTTTCCATAGTGAACGGAAGGAGAATAGTAAAAGCAGCATGAAGATAATGATGACAAAATCAATAATGATAATAATAACAGCTAATGTTAGTTGAGTGCTTACTATACACCAGGCCTCATAGGACAGAGGTGGGAGTCCAGAAACTGTCAGATAAGCCCTGCCCTGGACATCCCAGGGGCCAGCAGTTCTCTGAACAAAAGCTTTTCACTTGGCATCACACCCAGGAAGGTGCAAATAGCTCCCAGCTCCTCTCCAAGCAGAGCCCCGAGACCATAAATCAAAGAGCCATCGGCACGCATGGCCGGTGAGGGTAGACAGCACGAGTTGTATCACAGCTGCATCCGGGGACAATGCGCACTTACAGGAACAAATGACTGCTTCATCTTCGTCATTATGCAAGCCCACAGGAATCAGAGGTCTGTCTTAAACTGAATATGGAAAAACTAGGAGGGGTGGATCTCCCAGAAAGCATCAGAAGGAAACAGTGGCTTCTGGGCCTCTGTTACGTGTCGGCTCTGTTGCCTACGCTTTGGCATTAATTCAGAAGGCAGGACCTCCGACACTCACCATGTCGCCGGGAGCGAGCTATTTCAACAATAGATTACGGTAATGTACTTGGCCAGTGCGGCCCTTACTGTTACCATGAGTTAAGGCTGATTCATTTGAGCTATAAAAGTGAAAAAAATTAACAACAATAATCATGAACCTTTTACATACACGCTGGCCTCGCTAGAGAGTCTCACACAGAATATGAAACTGGGGGCTACCATGTAGATTTGTGGCAATGCCCAGGGGACTCCAGAGTCCAGAAAGCAATGAATGCATTAAGTGAATCCATAACTGCAGTTTTCTCATGTGTGACAGATAGAATATCCCTCGTTTTACTTAACTGTTTTGGGATATCATGTGTGAATGAGCACAATGGACCAGGAGGAAAAAAAAAAAAAAAGGCTTACACAAACTGTGAGCAGGACTGCAGCTTTTGATGGGCTCTGGCTCACCTCTTGAGGAGGTGGGCATGATTGGCAGTGAACTTTCGGCTTGAGCAAACCTTTTGGATATGTCGTGCCAAGGATCCAACGTGAAACTCCTCTTGCACATCCATTGAGGATAGACCACATCCTGCAAACACCTATCATCTCAATTCTAATTGTTTTCACATGGAGATCATGACTCTAAATCAAGTCCATGGTCATATCACATGAGCCAGTGACAGCAGTTACAGTAATACAATAGGACTCCCCTATAGACAGCAACACAGATTATTGCTGGATGGAATTTGAATTGTGTTGATTAGAGCTACAGATACTAGGCCAAGGGTTATGTGACTCCAGGCATACTTTCTTTGCCTTAGTTTATCTACTTGTAAAATAAGATAAGTAACACTGATGATGAGTGAATGTTTCAGGAATGTTAGGTTCAAGGCATTGTTTTAGGAACTGTAAGGCATACAGAACTTACTTAATATTTATAAACCTTTGAAATCTCCTTATGTATAGAGCTGTTTAAGTATAAATTATTATTAAGATTATTAGCCTTGAGAATTATAATTACTGCTTCATTATTTTTCTCATTATGCTCATTCTATGGGGGTTTTCTGGTAAATATTCCAAATGAGCTATTGCCTTTACTGTATAATCAATTTAATGTTTGTTGGAAAGCTTTAAAGACACAAAGTGTGACATAAATTTGCAAGATCCAAGGTGAAACATACATAATCTCTTTTCCCAAAGAGGTATTTGTTGGAAAATATCACGAGTTGGACGATGGCTACTTATGAGAGGATTACTTCAGATTTGCTTAATGGATTTGACTCCTGTCTTTGGAATGGGCTGACTAAAATGTAATGATCTCACACTAATGGTTTCAAACCTCCAATTCCCATTAGAAGCTGCTGGTCTTAAAAGGGCTAAGGTATAGGTCCTATTACTCTCTAAGCTACTATCCATTGGTGATAAGAAATTTATTTATCCATTGGTGTATTTCTTATAAACTCACTTTGCCTCAATGGTCACAACAGAAAATACAGAAAGATGATGAAACCATGGACTCACAGTGTTAAAAGTAGAATAATAAGAATTAGCCTACTCTTTGCCATTTTCTACAATGTGTTATATACAAAATCTCCTTAATCTTTACACTAGCTCAGTCAATAGCATTATCCCCATTTCACATACCAAGAAACGGAAATTCAGAGGAGAAGCAACTGGCACAAGATCACACTGCTAGTAGGGTGTGGAGCCAGGATGCAAATCCACAGCATACATTCAGGATGTAAGATGATGAGTTCAAACATGAGTTACTACTGTCTTCCCTACTGTCTGGTGAGAAGGTCCCTGTAACAATCAATTCAGGGTGGATGGCTTATGATGCAGAAGCAACCAGCCCCACTTTATGGGCGGTTTAAAAATGGGAGCTTATTTGTCACTCATGCTCACATCCACCGTGGGGCACTGAGGACTCTGCTCCACAGGGTTCTTCCTTCAGGGCATGCTGCAGGGCAGCCACCGCTGTGACATGGAAGAGGGGAGAACCTCAGAGGGTCCTGTGACGAGATGTGTCATCCTCAGCAAAACTGGTCACTCCCACTCACAGCCCGTTGGCTGGAGCTAGTTTTTGGTCCCACACAATCACAAGGGGGCAGAGAGTTCAATGCTCCTCGTGCACAGAAGGAGAAGACAACCAGGTACCTGCAGGCAGCACTAGGGACTACCACAGGACCGTGGCGATCATGTGGTCCAGAACCTTCAGGGTGTAGGTGAGGAAATGCAGCCAGAACAGAACGGCAGTGTGACTTCCCTCAGGTGACTTGCCCAGCTAAGCTACGAGGAGGAGAGGAGGCACCGGAGTTAGGCTTCTCCAGGGCACTCAACTTCTCCAACACATCCCTGTGTGAACTCATTTCCTGTAATGCCTGTCTCCAGTTTACCAGTGCTCGGCCATGAAACAAACTGAGCTAAAAATAAACCAAAAGTCACCATTATTTGTGATGGAAGGGCAGGAAGTGATTCCTTATCTGTAGCGTTTTCCTTCGAAAGTTTTAGGATGCATTCACGACCCCTGGGGTTCCACTGAAATCACTCTTGTCTCAACCACCCCATGAACTTGAAACTGCTACTGTCCGTGTTTTACAGATAATGAAACTGAGGGTGAAGCAGGTCTGTTGGTGTGCCCCAAGAGGCGATGGCAGAGCAGGATATGAATCGGGGCTCTAGCCTACGCCTGCACTGAGCTATGATCCTCCTAGAGGCTGCTCAAGGCAGTTTCCTACAACTCTAACCTCATTACTGGACACTCAGCACAAGCTCAGATTTCTCACTGGAACCTCTTTGTCAGTTAATATAAAAATGACGATGGTTCTGCTTAAGGGTAAAAGTCACACAGGGAGTGTATATCCTAACCAATGTCACTTCCTACATGAAATCTTCCCTAAGACCCATCAGGGTGTGATTTTTCTCTTAGAACTCATAATACCTTTTATGAACATCTTCTAAGATGTTGAACCTTACTGACTACATGGGTGTTAGCTGTTATTATCTGACAATCACACTCCTGTAGAATACTGCACATGGAAAGATTTTTAAAAATTAAGAACATCAGGATAAAACTATGCTATTGAAATAGGCGGAGTAGTACAGAAACGATAGACAGAAATAAATTTATACAACATAGAAACAGTCTTCTCAGATGAACTGTCCAGACCCTTTAAAGCATTCAAAATTAGAGGAGCATTTATGTCTTTTGACCAACTCAGCACTGAATTTCCTAAAGATGGGCTTAAGACCAGAAAAACTACTTGATCAAGAGCTTATAAAAATTTAGGATGTTGGAGGAAAGTTTAGAATTTCATGAAAGTTTAGGTACATACATCTTGAGGAAGAGTGATGGTTTTGGGGGGAATAATTGCATACTCCAGGTGCAAAAAGCAAACATTTACTTTTATAACATGGAGTTGCCTAGTTACCATATTTAGGAAATCGTGAAAGATACAACAGAGAGAAAGAAACAGAGCTACATTACTTGTTTTAGTGTTACTAATCATGCTGATTTTATTTTTGCTGTTGTTTAGTCACTAAGTCATGTCTGACTCTTTCGTGACCCCCACAGACTATAGCCCACCAAGTTACTCTTGGTATAGCCGGATTTCCCAGGCAAGAATACTGGAGTAGGTTGCCATTTCCTTCTCCAGGGTAACTTCCCAACCCAGGGATCAAACCCATGTCTCCTGCTTGACAGGTGGCTTCTTTATCACTGAGTTACTCGGAAACCCCAATTTTATGTGTCATCAATTTTTTATTATGCTGTAATTTAAAGCCAGACTACCCTTGAACTGTGAAATAAGGGCTGCCTTGTAAAGGTATACAGTATGTAACTCACTCTGCCCAGAGAGAAGTGAGGGTTAAAAATCCAGAAATCCCCAAGTTGTACTGTAGTATGATAGTACAAAGGGACCATTTGGACTTAGGTAATTGTAAAGCCACCTTTATTGCTATTGCCAATGTTACTGATAAAAAAATACAAAACAGTATGTTCATAACAGAGCTATATGTACCACACACAAGTACACTTGAAAAAAGCCTTCTGGTCAATGTGTAGAAGGCCGCATCTTTGGCACTACTGTGAAATCCTTGCAAGAAGGATCTACCAGTCACTTCGTGTATAGTTTTCCATGTGTTCATTCACTCATTCAGCCTGTGATTACTGAATGACTACTGGGTACCAGGCACTATGCTGGACACCAGGCAGAAATGATCTCTAACCTTAAAGAGTCTATAGCCTAGCAAGTGTGACAGAGAGTGAACAGAATACTGCAGTGAAGAATTCTGTGTGTTGGGATTTCCCTGGCCATCCAGTGGTTAGGACTCTGTGCATCTAATGCAGGGCCATGGGTTTGATCCCTGGTCAGGGAACTGAGATCCCACTTGCCACACAGTGTGGTAAAATTGAAAAAAGAAAAGATTTATATGTGGATGAAGGAGGGTTCTTGGGCACTCACACAAAAAATGGGAAGGAGCCTGACCCAAGTAGGGGAAGGGTGGAGGTGATTATGGAATAAACAGTATTGAGGTGAAGGTGTTATGAAGTTTTCCTTTAAGGCATGCTGCCATAAGAGTAGTGGATCAAGTTTACAGAAATAACTAACCTTTGTGTCTTGTCACTACAAAATAATCCTTTGATCTTCTTAGCAACACTGAAATAAAATGATTCCCATTTTTCAGATGAGTCAGAGATTAACTGATTTACCTCAGATTGATCATCTAGATGAATCTTTAGAGTCAATTAACAATGAAATGGAAGTCTCTCAGTCATGTCCAACTCTTTGCGACCCCATGGACTATACAGTCCATGGAATTCTCCAGGCCAGGATACTGGAGAGGGTAGCCTTTCCCTTCTCTAGGGGATCTTCCCAACCCAGGGATCGAACCTGGGTCTCCTGCATTGCAGGCAGATTCTTTACCAGCTGAGCCATTCAAACCAGGTCTTGAATTTGAGACGACACTGAATTTAATTGCACATGTAGTAATGCCCTTGATGATCTCCACTGGAAGTCTACAGGATAATGATACTAAAGCAACTCAAACTGCAGACTTCCCACAGGTTATGCAAATCAACAGTAACATCTCACACCTGTATAATATTTCACAGTTTTCTAATCCTATGCCTACATAAGAAACCATATATAACTTGTCAACTGAATCAAACAGCCAAGTTCTTTCAACTTAAATACTGATCATTATTGAATTGAGTGAAATGACTGATAGATTTCTTTCATACATCACAGAGCATGCAGATAAAATTTTACACTGGAAAAGGGTTGAGAAGATGACTGCAACTGCTTTTTTATATCAAATCTCATTTCAAAGCTGTTAAACTTCTGTTTCAGACATGCCAACACATTAGTGTTATGTTTCTTTTTCTAAGAATTTAATTGTAATGGAAATAATTTTTGCTAGATTTAATAAAATTAACCTTTACTCATAGAACTTTACTCACAGAATTTTATAGTTTTTCTTCTCTGTGTGACTTCTAAAAGATCTGAATCTCAGACATAGACGGAAAAAATAAATCTTTACTAATTACTATCAAAATAGGGACAATTTAGGGAGCCTTCCTTCACTGTTGTGGGAATATAAAGTGTTACAGCTACTATGAAGAACAGTACAGAGGTTCCTCAAAAAATTAAAAATAGAGTTACCATATAATCCAGGAATCTTACTCCTGGGCATACATCTGGAGAAAACCATAATTTGAAAATGAGAGAGTCAATTCCTAGGCAGGTGATAAGAAGTCTGGGGTCCCTGAAGAGAAGGGGGTCCGGGGCTCTTGAAGTGGAGATAGGGGTATGGTGTTCTCAAGGAGGAAAGGACAACTTCCACCCCCCCCCCATTCCTTAGTCTTAGTCACATAAAATGGCTTTTTTTTTTTTTTTCCTTTAAGCCAGGAACTGATGATTACACAACAAACAACTCAGTTTAAACTCTGTACTAAGGATTATAATAACAACAATGTATCCTGCTTATGGACAGTTTCTCCTTCCTGAAAACCTTCTGGCTAATCCTGTTATTTTACAATGTAAATTATGGGAGTGGGTATAGTAAGATCTTTACAACCTTGAGACATTCTTTTGATTTATTGTAATAACTAATTTAAAAAGTATATAGCTCCCTTGCTAACACTAGTGAGGGGGGCACTCTCCACCCCCTTCTGATGTCTGTGTCAGAAACTTTCTCTGTCCTCTTTCACTGTAATAATACTTCTGCCACACAAGAGCCCTGAGTGGTCAAGCCTAGTCTCTGGTCCTGAAGCTAATTCTTCTTCAGAGATCATGAATCCGACACCATTCACTGTAAGCTATAAAAAGATGTGCGCACCCCAGTGTGCATTGCACTGCAGCACTATTTACAACAACCAGGATATGGAAGCAGTCTAAATGTACATCAACAGAAGAATGAATAAAGATGTGGTACATATGCATAATGGAATACTACTCAGCCATAAAAAAGAAGCAAATAATGCCATTTGCAGTGACATGGGTGGACGTAGAGATTGTCATCCTAAGTGAAGTAAGTCAGAAAGAGAAACACGAATATATGATATTGCTCATACATGGAATCTAAAAAAAATGTACAAATGAACCTATTTACAAAACAGAAATAGAATCATAGATACAGAAAACAAACCTACAGTTACCAAGAGGGAAGCTGGGGAGTGATAAATTGGGAGATTCAGATTCACACATACACACTACTATATATAAGATCCCTTGGAGAAGGAAATGGCAACCTACTCCAATATTCTTGCCTGGAAAATTCCATGGACAGAGGAGCCTGGTGTGCTACAGTCCATGGGGTTGCAAAGAGTTGGACATGATTGAGTGCACACACACATATATAAGATAGATAAATAATAAGAACCTATTGTATAAAACAGGGAAGTCTACTCAATACTCTGCAATGACTTTAATCCCAGGGATGCAAGGATTCTTCAATATCCACAAATCAATCAACGTAATACACGACACTAACAAATTGAAAGATAAAAACCATATGATTATCTCAATAGATGCAGAGAAAGCCTTTGACAAAATTCAACATCCATTTATGATAAAAACCCTCCAGAAAGCAGGAATAGAAGGAACATACCTCAACATAATAAAAGCTATATATGACAAACCCACAGCAAACATTATCCTCAATGATGAAAAATTGAAAGCATTTCCCCTAAAGTCAGGAACAAGACAAGGGTGCCCTTGTCTCACCACTACTATTCAACATAGTTTTGGAAGTTTTGGTCACAGCAATCAGAGCAGAAAAAGAAATAAAAGGAATCGAGATTGGAAAAGAAGTAAAACTCTCACTGTTTGCAGATGACATGATCCTCTACATAGAAAACCCTAAAGACTCCACCAGAAAATTACTAGAGCTAATCAATGAATATCGTAAAGTTGTAGGATATAAAATTAACACACAGAAATCCCTTGCATTCCTATACACTAACAATGAGAAAACAGAGAGAAATTAAGGAAACAATTCCATTCACCATTGCAATGAAAAGAATAAAATACTTAGGAATATATCTACCTGAAGAAACTAAAGACCTATATATAGAAAACTGTAAAACACTGGTGAAAGAAATCAAAGAGGACACAAATAAATGGAGAAATATACCATGTTCATGGATTGGAAGAATCAATATACTGAAAATGAGTGCAATCCCTATCAAGCTACCAATGGCATTTTTCATAGAACTAGAAAAAATAATTTCACAATTTGTATGGAAATAAAAAAAACCTCAAATAGCCAAAGCAATCTTGAGAAAGAAGAATGGAACTGGAGGAATCAACCTGCCTGACTTCAGACTCTACTACAAAGCTACAGTCATCAAGACAGTATGGTACTGGCACAGAGACAGAAATATAGATCAATGGAACAAAATAGAAAGCCCAGAAATAAATCCACACACCTATGGACACCTTATCTTTGACAAAGGAGGCAAGATTATACAATGGAGAAAAGACAATCTCTTAAACAAGTGGTGCTGGGAAAACTGGTCAACCACTTGTAAAAGAATGAAACTAGAACACTTTCTAACACTATACGCAAAAATAAACTCAAAATGGATTAAAGATCTAAATGTAAGACCAGAAACTATAAAACTCCTAGAGGAAAACATAGGCAAAACACTCTCCAACATAAATCACAGCAGGATCCTCTATTACCCATCTCCCAGAATATTGGAAATAAAAGCAAAAATAAACAAATGGGACCTAATTAAACTTAAAAGCTTTTGCACAACAAAGGAAATTATAAGCAAGGTGAAAAGACAGCCTTCAGAATGGGAGAAAATAATAGCAAACAAAGCAACTGACAAAGAATTAATCTCAAAAATATACAAGCAACTCCTACAGCTCAACTCCAGAAAAATAAATGACCCAATCAAGCCAAAGAACTAAACAGACATTTCTCCAAAGAAGACATGCAGATGGCTAACAAACACATGAAAAGATGCTCAACATCACTCATTATCAGAGAAATGCAAATCAAAACTACAATGAGGTATCACTTCACACCAGTCAGAATGGCTGTGATCCAAAAGTCTACAAGCAATAAATGCTGGAGAGGGTGTGGAGAAAAGGGAACCCTCTTACACTGTTGGTGGGAATGCAAACTAGTACAGCCACTATGGAGAACAGTGTGGAGATTCCTTAAAAAACTGGAAATAGAACTGCCATATGACCTAGCAATCCCACTACTGGGAATACACACCGAGGAAACCAGAATTGAAAGAGACACGTGTATCCCAATGTTCATCGCAGCACTGTTTATAATAGCCAGGACATGGAAGCAACCTAGATGTCCATCAGCAGATGAATGGATAAGAAAGCTGTGGTACATATACACAATGGAATATTACTCAGCCATTAAAAAGAATACATTTGAATTTGTTCTAATGAGGTGGATGAAACTGGAGCCTATTATACAGAGTGAAGTAAGCCAGAAAGAAAAACACCAATACAGTATACTAACACATATATATGGAATTTAGAAAGATGGTAACAGTGACCCTAATGTGAGACAGCAAAAGAGACACAGATGTATAGAGCAGTCTTTTGGACTCTGTGGGAGAGGGCGAGGGTGGGATGATTTGGAAGAATGGCACTGAAACATGTATATTATCATATGTGAAATGAATCACCAGTCCAGGATCGATGCATGAGACAGGGTGCTCAGGGCTGGTGCACTGGGATGACCCAGAGGGATGGGATGAGAGGTGGGAGGGGGTTCAGGATGGGGAACACATGTACACTCATAGCGGATTCATGTCAATGTATGGCAAAACCACTACAATATTGTAGAGTAATTAACCTCCAATTAAAATAAATAAATTTATATTAAAAAAAGAATGGATATATGTGTGTGTGTGTGTATATATATATATATATATATATAACTGATTCACTTTGCTCTACAACAGAAACTATCACAATACTGTAAATCAACTATCAGTTCAGTCGTTTAGTCGTGTCCAACTTTTTGTGACCCCATGGATTGCAGCACACCAGGCTTCTTTATCCATCACCAACTCACGGAGCTTACTCAAACCCATGTCCATTGAGTCTGTGATGCCATCCAACCATCTCATCCTCTATCGTCCCCTTCTCCTCCCGCCTTCAGTCTTTCCCAGCATCTGGGTCTTTTCCAATGAGTCAGTTCTTTGCATCAGGTGGCCAAAGTTTCAGCTTTAGGATCCGTCCTTCCAATGAATATTCAGGACTGATTTTCTTTAGGATGGACTGGTTGGATCTCCCTGCAGTCCAAGAGACTCTCAAGAGTCTTCTTCAATACCACAGTTCAAAATCATTAATTCTTTGGTGCTCAGCTTTCTTTGTAGTTCAACTCTCACATCCATACATCACTACTGGAAAAACCATAGCTTTGACAAGATGGATCTTTGTTGGCAAAACAATGTCTCTGCTTTTTATTATGCTATCTAGGTTGGTCATAGCAAAAACAACACCCAGTTGTGGATGTGACTGGTGATGGAAGTAAAGTCCAATGATGTAAAGAACAATATTGCATAGGAACCTGGAATGTTAGGTCCATGAATCAAGGCAAATTGGAAGAGGTCAAAGAGGAGATGTCAAGAGTGAACATCGACATTTCAGCAATCAGTGAGCTAAAATGGACTGGAATGGGTGAATTTAACTCAGATGACCATTACATCTACTACTGTGGACAAAAATCCCTTAGAAGAAATGAGGAGTAGCCCTCATTGTCAGCAAAAGATTCTGAAATGCAGTACTTGGATGCAGTCTCAAAAACGACAGAATGATCTCTGTTCATTTCCAAGGCAAATCATTCAATATCACAGTAATCCAGGTCTATGCCCTGATCAGTAATGCTGAAACAGCTGAAGTTGAATGGTTCTATGAAGACCTACAAGACCTTCTAGAACTAACACTTAAAAAAGATGTCCTTTTATTACAGGGGACTGGAATGCAAAAGTAGGAAGTCAAGAGATATCTGAAGTAACAGGCAAATTTGGCCTTGGAATACAAAATCAAGTAGGGCAAAGGTTAATAGAGTTTTGCCAAAAGAATTCACTGGTCATAGCAAACACCCTCTTCCAAGAACACAGGAGAAGATTCCATAAATGGACATCACCAGATGGTCCATATTGAAATCAGACTGATTATATTCTTTGCAGCCAAAGATGGAGAAGCTCCATACAGTCAGCAAAAATAAGAACGGGAGCTGACTGTGGCTCAGATCATGAACTCCCTATTGCCAAATTCAGACTTAAATTGAAGAAAGTAGGGTCTAGGAAACTAGACCATTCAGGCATAAGCTAAATCAAATCCCTTACGATTATTCAGTGAAAGTGACAAATAGTTTCAAGGGATTAGATCTGATAGACAGAGTGCCTGAAGAACTATGAACGGAGGTTCGTGACATTGTACAGGAGACAGTGATCAAGACCATTCCCAAGAAAAAGAAATACAAAAAGGTAAATGGTTGTCTTAGGAGGCCTTACAAATAGCTGAGAAAATAAGAGAAGCGAAAGGCAAAGGAGAAAAGGAAAGATGTACCGATTTGAATGCAGAGTTCCAAAGAACAGCAAGGAGAGATAAGAAGGCCTTCCTCAGTGATCAAATCAAGTATATTCCAATGAAAGTTAATTTTAAAATGCAGAAAATTTAAAGTGATGCAAAATATCGATAACAGCTTAGACTGTGACATGAAAGAAAGACTGAGTATTTCTCCTTAAAATGTGTTTGGTATTTCCTTCAGGATATGTCCATGCATTCAAGTCTACATTAAGCAATGAATTTAATTCTAAGGCTCTGAGGCTTTAAAAAGTACTACTTGAATCAAGAGGAGTTTTTCTTTAGCAAATGTGAAAGTTGTCTAGAACTTTATCTGCCTCAAGGTAAATGAATAATGAATGAAAACAAATTATTACTTTTGGGGGAAGTGGATGCTGGGATTCATACAAAGTCATCAAAGAACAATGAAGCAATCTGGACAACTGGGCAGGTCTGGGCCGAACTCAGGATAACATTCAGAATTCTTGGATTAGTTTCTCCACAGTAGCTGTGTCGTTGAAAGTATTTCCAACCATATGCCAAATGTCTTTGGGGACCGATCATGGTTTCTATTACGGTTTTGTTTAGTTCACATTAAATCGTACCCAAAGACACAAGGCTATCTTGTGAATAGTCTGTATACAGTGAAACTTGAATTAACACAGTGAAAGTGAAAGTGAAAGTGTTATTCACTCAGTTGCATCTGACTCTTTGCCACCCCATGGGCTATAGCCCACCAGGCTCCTCTGTCCATGGAATTTCCCAGGCAAGAATACTGCAGTGGTAGCCATTTTCTTCTCCAGGGGATCTTCCCAACCCAGGGATTGAATCCCAGTCTCCTACATTGCTGGTAGATTCTTTACTATCTGAGCCACCAGGGAAGTCCTTAATTAACACAAGGTACCTGCAACAACAGGTGGATAAGAGAGTGGCCTAGGCGCTATTCTGCCTTAGTAAAGGCGGCATCAGCTGGGGAGAGGAGACATGGCACTCTCCCACAGATCTTACAAGGCAAGCCCAGAAAGCAAGCTGCACTCGTCTGTGATGACAACCAGGTGCACTAAGGGTACTGGGGACTCCACCATTGGGATTGGGGGTATGTCTGGGATATGGATGTGTGGAGACCATGTACCACATTGCCGGCAAGGAAAAAGGAGTGGGATTTTCTGCTAAAACCTCATGAGAGAAAAGAAGAAATTAATGTCCTTAAATGCATTCAAGTTAACAAAGATTATGACTCCAAGTGGATGCTTGGGAATGTGTCTTCATCGGTTGCCAGAGGGGAGGCAGGCCCAGCTGTGGCCTTCCTAGCATGCACAGTGGATTGCAGAAGAGAAACTCTTTCAAGCTGAGGACCTTGCAAATGTCCACCGAGAAGGTGAAAAGTTCAGGCCCTGCTCTTTAAGGTCTTGTGGTAAAGGCTCCTTTCTCTCTCTCACACGAGTTTTGTAGCCAGCACTACTTCACTCTCCATTCTGCTGTCTGGCACAAGCCCACCCGATGGCACAGCAGCCCAATGCAAGGGGCAAAGAAAATTGCTGAGCTTCAGCATTTCCCTTGTAATCCTTGGAGAACAATTTTGTACTGAACTTGTATCCAGGATACAGAACACTTTTTCCTATGTTGAGAGGGAATGACACAACTGAGTATTGTGGTGTGACCTAAATTCACAGATAAATATTTGGATGCTGACTCGCCCTTCACCTGGCATTAATCCTTTGCCCTGCATTTTCAGGAAGACATGATGCAGCCAGGGAAGGTATCTTAGGCCATAATTGCCTCCTGATGGTATAAAAAGCTTTTGTGGGACTGGAGCTGCTCTCATGTTACCTTAATGTCGGCCATTGAGAACAAGGCAAGTGAGAAGGAGAAAAACCTTCCCCAGAGCTCGAGCTGCCTTTTCAGCAGGAAGCAGAAGCTTCTGGCCTCCATCTGATCACAGTTTCTGCAACCCAAACTCGAACTTTACCCCCATTTCTGTGTTTATGTTGGCTGTCTTCTAAGGGTACAGTAGCCCAGGTAAGCCTAAGCTGTCTATCAGCTCTGCCTTCTTCCCACACAGAGATCAGTAGAATTGATCAGAAATTCTAGCACCTTCATCATCTCTAATTTGAACCAATCGCATCACAGTACAGAACAGTATAGTCTCAGGCTGTGTATTGTATGAGATATTACAAAGCTTCCCCTGTTTCACTTACTGATCAACACAACTAGCTCTTAAGAACAATTTTAATTAGAAAGAGGATGTCCTTCTACATGTAGTTTGAGTACTGATCTTATTATTTTTCTAATGCTCTCTTGCCCAGAGAAAAGGTAAATGAAAACATTAAATGTTCCTGATTGTTCTAAGAGTCTTTTTCTGCTCAAAAGGGCCATTCTCTTTTAAAATTTCATGCATGTTGCTATTCCTTGAGTTTTATCATTTGTCAACAAATCAACTACCTGCTTAGCAGCTCTCATGAGGGATTTAAAATAGCCGCCATGAAAATCCTGGGCATTTACTATTTTTATAACAAACTTGATTGTCACCTATGATATTTCAAAGATCACTCCTCATATAGACATCATGCTGGAAATTAGATGCAGGACCCGCTTTCCATGGAACATTATGCAGAGGCACTCTGACTAATAAATCTTTGTAGCTAATGCATTCCAGATGGAAGCCATGTCTCACAGATTTAACCTTCCTAAACCCTTCCAAAAATTCCTCCCATCAAAAGCTTACAGAATGAGATACGTTTGATTGAAATGAGATCATCAATACATGACAACTAAGTAATAGTACAAATGATTACAGCTCACAGGAAAATTGCCATATTCCTTTCCACAAAGACATGGTTTTGGACAACTCCCAGGACAAGAAGATGGACCTGATATGTCTTACTGGGTGGCTTAAGTGCTTTTTTTTTTTTTTTTTTGAGTTCCCAGTGCTATTAACAGATGCCATACAGGGAACAACCATTTCTGTCTCTTAAACTTTCATACATGCACAACAAAGGCTGCTAAAAGGAAGGATCAAGACTCTTGGAGGAGCCACTAATTAACATCCTGTTTAATCATGTCACCACGGTTAGCAGTATACATCATTAGTTTATGTCAGGCAGACATGGTAAAACATCTAAACACCTACGTGTAGATTCTTATAGAATCAGTCATGTGCAATGGCAAGGGCAGTGTCGTACAAGACTGTAGATATTCCTGTAATGTTTAGAGACATTACAAATCACCCCATCACAGGCTTAGCTCGTGCAGCCTTTAAGCACTTGGCTTTTTCTTCTAGTTGTTTCTCAAACACAGGTCAACTTATAGCACGTGATATTTTATATATTTATAGGGAAACTGAACTTCCTGGAATGATAGGAAACACCATACACCACTGCCTGTTCTCAGATAAACCATCTGCAACAGAATACCACCTCAAGCAAGAGAGACAGTTTCACTGGAAGCTGCCTTCAAAAGTTTTAAGTTCGTAACTAAACTTCTCTTCTACCCACTCTCCAAAGCATCTCAACTTAGGAGTTGAAATTCAGTAAAACTTTATTAATTACAACTCATGAATGAAGGTCAGACTGAATTAGTGAAATACAGTAGATCCCCCTTATCTGTGAGGGTTCTAAGACCCTCAGTGGGTTCCTCCAACTCAAGACTTGTAACCCTATAACCTGAAATCCAAGTATGTAACCCTATATATACTATGTTTCTTCCTATATATACATACCTATGATAAAGTTCAATTTATAAACTAATCACAGTAGCAGATTAACAACAATAACTAATAATAACAAATAGAACGATTATAAAAACATACTGGAATAAAGTTATGCGAGTGTGGTCTCTCCTTAAAAATATCTTATTGTACTACACTCACCCTTCTTCTTGTGATGATGTGGGATGCGGTAAAGTAGTGAGGTGAATGACAAAGGTACTCTGATACAATGTTAGGCTACTACTGAGCTTCTGAAAATATATCAGAAGGAAGACCATCTGCTTCTGGTGATCCTGGATCATGGAGCCATGACAATGCTGATGGTTGGATGTAATGAGCAGACTATGCTGATGCTTGGGGATCCCAGGCAGGATGGAATGGGACAGTGTGAGGTTTCATCAAGCTACTCAGAACCGTGTGCCATTTAGAACTTCTGATTTGTTTCTTTTTGGAATTATCTATCTAATAGTTTTGGACGATGGTTGACCACAGGTGGCTGAAACCATGGAAAGCGAAGCTGCAAATAAGAGGGGAATACTGTGTGAATGCGATCACGCTTCACAGTGAATGAATAAATGAATGGAGGCAAGCATTTCTATTTTGCTTTTACTATCCACAACTGCATAGTTGGTAACCTCAGTGAATTGCTCACAAACATTCTGGTCTATCTTAAAATGCAATCCTATTTGTAGCAACTGCCTGGATATAATAAATTACTAGGCTGAGAAATTTACACAAAAAGCTTCTCTTTAAACGTGCCTGGTGGCCCTCCACATGACAGAAACACCGCTAAGGAGCAGTGCCGAGGCCTGGGCTCTGCTTCCACCCTAAGTGAACACTGTGTGGCCTGGAGGCTCTACTTGGCCTCCAGGATACTTCCCTTCTGCACCTGGTAAAGGAGACTTGGCTACAGTTTGACATGTCTCCCCAGCAGCACACCTATTAAAATCACCTTGTTTCTATTCCCAGTATATCCATCTATTCTCCAAGTTTCTGCCTCAGTACATCCTAGGTTAGAATCCTGGAATAGGACAGTTGAAAAGAACTTCCAAGCTGATGTCCTGTGAAGAAACTACACTGGATAAACCCTGAGATCCCCCTTGCAGCTCTCCAAAATCATGATTCCACTGACTATATGCTCATATTTACTTATAAAAATGGTTTGATACATGCCTAGGGATAAAGGTCTGAAACAAAACACCCAACAACAGTCCATAACCCCTATCAAACACTTATCTTACCGGCTGTTGTTCTAAGCATGCAGCATGTTTCACACTCCCAGATGCCTTAGAAGGCTGGCTTATGGGTGGAGCCTCTTCATGATCCCCATTGTATGGGAGACCCACAGAAGGTTAAGTAACCACAATGTTAAAGGCACATTATTCCCTGATTGGTAAAATTAAGGATCATTTTTATTTTTTTTTTCCTTTTGCTTTTTCATATTTCCAATATTAAGAAAAAATCATATATTCCTTATAAGACAAAATATGGTTAAAGTTTAAAAACAAATTCCATTAAGAAGGTTCCATGTAGCATTGGTACAGAAAACATAGAACAATGGGCCTGCTATTAAAAGTGTGTAAAAAGTCAGAAAGTTACAAAAAAGTAAAAATAAATTAAAAAGACACCTTTTCTAGAAACAGGGTAAAACAAACAATCATAACTAAGCATGGGACTTGGTCCCTGGTAGCCATGACAAAAAGGGAAAACCTTCAGAACTGCAGAAAAATCTTCAGTTAATAAAGTAAGCATATCAGATCATCAGGAGAACTGAACTTCTCCAAAACTCTAAAGTTGGAGAGGAATTTCCAAATAGGTCTTCAGGTAAGAAAATTGATTCTGCTATTCTAGCACTTTGAAAAAAATAGGTCAACAATGCAAAGGCAAACTTAAGCCCAGCTGGGGTTGAATTATCATAAAATCTGGATGGCAAAGTCAGAACAAAAGGACTTTGACTCTATTAGATTGCTGGCCCCATCTTTTTTTTTTTCCTCTCTTTTTCTTTTGTTTCAAAATTCATGGATAACAAATCTAGAATATGCTTTTTTGTATAAAAGGCAGATCTCCATTATCAGGAAAAGCCATTTTTAGAACAGTTTTGGTTTCTTTAATCACAGCCCTTAAAAGGTCTCTAGATGCTAAATAACAGGGGATATTGGTGGGGGATGGGAGGGAGTAAAGCCCTTTATCAGCTAGAGGACAAGCCTTGCTCATGAGTGACACATGCAGAATCAACCCTAAATCACACAGTATAATTATCTTCTTTATGCTCTGGCTCTAAAATTCTTAAGAGCCCCTGCCCAAATGTCCTCCTCACTTTGATCTATGGTTGTAATCTTACATTAAAACTCAATCACACCGGGGAATGTCATTTTGCCAGCTTTCAGGCAGGTCTTAACAATAGACCCCTGGCTGAGACCAGCCTGGAAGAGATCAAGCACTCTTCACCTTCTGGAGCAGCAGGGGCCTGGCGAGGCAGGCACACCTGAGCGAGGGCTGCTCTTGAGCTTGGAGCCTGCCTGGCTCATTCAAAATGAACCCAGTCCACATGCATGTCTGTGAGTCAGCAGCCACTGTTACTGATGCTCATTGCATTTAGCTGGTGTCCTATAGCAGGGGAGAAAGTCACTCTGCAGTACCATTGTTTTTTTTTTTTTCCTTTCAATAATAAGGAATATGCTTACCCAGATAAAATTAAAAAAAAAAAAAAAAAGAGAGAGTTTAAAGCTGAATAGAAATAAAGGTGATTGCTACCATTGGTCTAGCAGATCATCAGGCTGAATATTCAGACTTGATTTATCTTATCAAACAGTCACTTCATACTCTTTCTTCAAAGACTGCAGAACAAATGCATTTGTCTACTTTTTGAGGAGTTCTTTTCACATTAGATTAGAAAATTTGGGATTTTTTTCCGATATCTAATCCTATTATGCTCATTAATGAATCCAATCTGCCTCTATGATCACAATGAAAGAAAGTGGCAAGGGTCTCAACATTCAGCCCCTCCTTCACAGAAATGTTAAGCATGTGGGCCCAGCCCCACCTGAGAGTCCAGATCCAGGAGCCTGAGTGCTCTAAGTACCTTTCAGTTCCTTCGGTGTCTGTACTCACTTGTTCACAAGGCCACTTAAAATTAAACCAATATAGATTTTGGCTGCAGCTTCAGCCAAGTTTCTGGGATAAGAGGGCATCAACATTAATATGATGAGACAAAAGGGCTTTTGCAACACATTTTCAACTCTTCTTTTTCTAAGAACAGTAGATTTTAATCTCATTATGAATTTAATGCACAGGCTGTGAGCAGACTTCAGCAAAACATAGGGCCTGACTTAGAAGCCCAAGCCCTGCCCGGGGATGTAAATGATGCTTGCATAGCTACTTTGGTACAGGGTTTAAAGAGAAATGGAAGGTTTTACACAAGGATTAGAGAACCTTGTTCAGGAATTTCTATTTTTTCCCGTTCAAAATTCTGAGTAGCCTGAAGAAGACTTGTGTGTGTGTGTGTGCTTAGTCGCTCAGTCTCATCTGACTCTTTGTGACCCCATGGGCTGTAGCCCGCCAAGCTCTTCAGTCCATGGGATTCTACAGGCAAGAATACTGGAGTGGGTTGCCATTCCCTTCTCTAGGGGATCTCCCCAACCCAGGGATCGAACCCAGGTCTCCTGCATTGCAGGCAGATTCTTTACCTCTAAGCCACCAGGGAAGCCCAGCCTGAAGACTTACATTATTTCAGAATTTGTCTCTCCATAAAATGAGTACAAGAAAAGGCACAAGAATAGCAGGTCCATGTAAACTATTCCATTCAAGTGATTGCAAGTCTACAATTAAAAAGGGAAATGATAGATATACTTACGGCTGATTTGCATTGTTGTATGGCAGAAACCAGCACAACATTGTAAAGCAATTTTCCTCCAATTAAAAAAAATGTTAAAAAAGAAGTTAAAAAAGCGAAAAGAACCTAAAATAAATCATAATAATGAATCACATGTTTGTAGCAGATGCTTATTTTTAATGTTTATTATCCATGTTAAAACATTTTTTTAACTTAAAAAGAAAAGCTTACTATAAAACAGCTAACTTTAAGGTATCAAAATGATGAAGGTGAGCGGTGAAGGGGACGAGCTAACATTTGCTAGGAACTAAGAATGGGCAAGGCATCTCATTTGCTTCTCAAAAGTCCTATGCAGCAGTTTCTACTGTGTCACTATTTTACAAATAATGGAACCGAGGTCCACAGACTTGGCCAAGGTCACATGGCTGAGAAATGAAAGAAGCTCAGATTTCAGCTTTACTGGGCCTTTGAACAAAGAGCCTGCCTTCTTAACCACTCACTTTCTACATCAAGTAATAAAAAGAAAAATAAGAGGACCCACAGGGCAAGCGAGGACATGTGTTCTGACACTATTCTTACAGATGATTTGGGGCAAGAAATTTCCCCTTTATTCTGTAAATATTTATCAAGCATGTATTTTTTTGTGTGCCAGATACTGAATTCTGGGTAAGGTACTAGAAATTCTGAGACAAAATATAGTCTTGACCCTCAAGGGATTCACAGTTCCATTAGGGAGATAAATAAGTTTTGATCCACAGCAAAAGAGTAATATTTAACAATCCAAGAATGTGATCATTTTCAGCTGCTAAAAAGTGATCAAAGATCATTATTTCAACTAACAAAGGTTTACGGCAGCTACAGAGTTCCTAAGGACATCAGAGCATAACTGTTTTATGAAAATAGAACATCACATTTATATATTAAAAAATCTCAAGTCCAATAAACACCTTGCAATCGTGATGATCAATAATGCTATCTAACGATCCTTGTGAACAATGGCTGGAGAGCACTGAGTAAAATCAATCAATAACAATTAAAGTATGTACTGAAAATCTCTCAAATTTACATAAATTCAGATTTAGCAAAAGAGCAAATGATTACATATGATGGCCATTTCTAATGTATAGTACAACTCAAACTACAAACAATCTTGAAATAAAAATAGCACTTATGGAAGGTTTACATGAAGAAATAAAGTGCCAGAAATTGAATGGAGAAACTGGGAAGGTAATCATGCTAAACATATCTAGACCCAGACATTATTTTTTTTCTGTCTCATTTTATAATTAATGCAGGAATTAAACAAAAACTGTTTGGAAAACTATAAATGACTGATCCTGCTAGTTGCTAGATTATGGGTCCCACTGCTTCTTCTTTGTGTATTCTCTAGTCTAAGTTTTCTGAAATGAACATAGACTGTTTCCTTTTGTTCCTATAAGATGGCTTTAATACATCAGCAAAGCGCATCATAAGGCACACGAGGCACATACCGAGGCCCAGTCTTCCTGCAGAATAGGGAAATGTAACGTTAGATGCTAGAGCATCAACAATCTATATGTTGCATGAAGAAAACTGTCCCCAAAGAAAAGAGCAGCCAGCTGTCCTTTAAATGAAATGCTGGCACTGCCTTTGGAGAGAGTATATGCAATGAGAACTTGTCCTTATGATATAATACTTTTAATGGGTGAGCCATTTCAACACTTTACATACTGCCGAGTAAGTTCTACAGAACTTTCTCATTGTACTCAGCGCTGTCTGTGCAGTTAATTTAGGCATCAGAAGACTTGGTTGTTAATTTTCTGACTTGCCTCTGGACTCCTAAATGCTATTGCTCCAATCATAACACGTCGAAACTCTTACACAGATTTCAACAATAATATCCACAGCTGGGAATAAATCAAAGCAGTTTTATCACTGATTAAGTGCTATTGAAATATGGTTACAAGACAACATGAAGCAAAGGACAGATTTCACTTGGAAAGATTAAGATGAAGCCTGGGAAAAAAAGAGGGTAATCCAAACAAAGTCTATGCAACATTTAAAAATATATAATTCAGAGTTAGAATGCATTTTTTTTTAGCCATTTAATTCTCAGTTTCCTGTGTGTGTCTGCGTCTGTGTGTTTATGCTATAGAGCAGTTCAACCACATAAAATGAAGTTAGGCGCAGCTGTTTTCCAAGCTCAAGTGTCTTCATACAAAGACAGGGGTCAGCAAACTTTTTCTATAAAGGGCCAGAGCATAAATATTTCAGTCTCTGTAGACTATAGGTTCCCTGTTACAACTACTCAATTCTGCCATTTTATGTGAAAGTAAGACAACACACAAATGAATGAGCATCGCTGTGTTCTAATAAAACTTTATTTATAAAAAACAGACAGAAGGGCTGGATTTGGCCCCTGTGGTACAGTCAGCTGACTCTTGCACTAAGATATAGGTTATTCTGCCTACCCAGAAGACTGCCTAAATGAACAGGGGTGAGAGTGAAGGGTGTAGAGATAGAGTTGGGGAGGACATGTGGGACTGAGCCTACTCAGTCATCCTAAGATTTAGCCTTATTCTTGGCGTGAATCTGCACCCTGTCCAGATCTTCTGCAGGCCTTTTTGTGTGGACATACTGCTGCAGTCATACATCAGTTCAGTTCAGTTCATTTCAGTCACTCAGTTGTGACCGACTCCTTGTGACCCCATGGACTGCAGCACACCAGGCCTCCCTGTTCATTACCAACTCCCAGAGTTTACTCAAACTCACATCCATTGAGTTGGTGATGCCATCCAACCATCTCATCCTCTGTCATCCCCTTCTCCTCCTGCCTTTTGCAGTCATACATACATACATGTATGCATATGCAATCATACATATATATAGTTATTCTGGGTAGGTGGAATAACCTATATCTTAGTACAGGAGTCAGCTAACTATACCACAGAGGCCCTTCTGTTTGTTTTTTATAAATAAAGTTTTATTGGTACACAACTTTTGTGTGGACACACTGCAGACAGTGGGCTTCCCTGGTGGCTCAGATGGTAAAGCATCTGCCTGCAATATGGGAGATCTGGGTTCAATCCCTGGATTGGAAAGATTCCCTGGAGAAGGGAATGGCTATTCACTCCAATATTCTTGCCTGGAGAATTTCATGGACATAGGAGCCTGGTGTGCTATAGTGCACGCGGTCACAAAGAGTCAGACACGACTGAGCAACTAATACACACCACACACACACACACACACACACACACACACATTGCAGACAGTAGCCTTTCTACCTGTTCTTTCAGGCCTGGGCAGCACTGGGGTAGTTAACCCTGCATGAGTACCCCCAAATTCTTTCTTTAAAAAAATTTCCATTCTCCTACTCTCTTCTTCCAAGGGCTTTTCATTTCTACTGCTGACTCCATAGGCCATAAATGTCAAGACTTCCTCTTTCTAATCAGGTCATTTTGGCCATCCCTTGGACTGGTGCTGACAGATCTGGGCTGCTCATTCTGAGGCTGTGCTGACCAGGCCAAGAGAGATGCTTAGATGCTGCTATTTTGCAACCACATCTGTGCAGAGGTTTGGAGGTGGGAAAACAGTTTTCAGCTGTGTTTGCTCCTTGTCTCGGGGTTCTTTGACATTTTCAAGGATCCAGATGATGGCAGAGAGATGATCCTCATTATGATTGTAGATCATCAAAATTTAAGTGTTAATGAATTCCTCCTTAAAGTGATTTTGGCCAACCAGGAACAAAGGTAGTCAGGAGCATAATTAAGTTGATACAAGCAACTGCAGCACTGTGTATCAAGAAGAAGAGCCCACTGCATAAAGTGAGACACAAATGCATGCTATTAAAACTTCAAAGGACTTTCAGCACCACTTCTGTTTTAAGCACATTTTTACATGCACTTCAAGAACTTCTTTTCTAACTGGCAATCTAAGTCTTCACTACACTTTTCAAGATTCCTATTCTATTCTTTCTCTTTATCCTAAAAAGAAAAAATCATTTTCCTCTTAAGTTATGAGATTCCCTAGGGTTCTGGGTCCTTGATTCCCGTCTTCAAGCTCTACATGTTCTTGGATGACTTTACCCAAACCCGTGACTTACTATGACCTACACATAACCAGATGGTCTCCAAATCTTTATCTTTAAGCCTCATACATCAGGTATATCTATATCTAAATGTCCTACAACATTTAAAACTCTTTATCTCCCTAACTGAATTAATCATATTCCTGCTTCTCCCTAAATGATACCATCTTCTATATGATTCAATTGTATTAAGTTTTACCACCATCTAACCAGGTTTCTGCAAGACACACACAGTCAGTCTGTCTCCTCTACCACATATGTTATCTATTCAGTTTTCAAATTCAGTCTTTCCTACATCCCAAATGTCCTTTGAATCCATCTCTTCTCCATTTTCACTGCCTTTACTTTGGTAGCCCTACTCCTGATCTCCAAGCAATCCTTAATATTATAGTTGCATTTCTAAATGGCAAAAAATTATTGCATAGAATAGAATGTTCAAATATCTTAGCATGCCACATGAGATCTAATGTCACCTCATGCTAGTCAATACTTTTCTCTCTACATCCTACACACACACACACACACACACAATCTAGATTCTAGCCATGCTATACAACTAAACAGCTCTCACAGCATGCCCCCTTTCTTTTGTGTTTCAGTGCTTTTGTGCAGAGATAGCAATTTCTTTTCTGTAGAATTCTCTTGCTTATGTGAGATCCTAACTATCCATCAGAATTTAGGTTAAAAGTACCCTTCTCTACAAAGACCACCCCCCCAATTCTCTACCATCAAACTAAGATGATCCTTTGAACCCTCACAATTTTTTATATGTGCCCAGATGACAGCACTCAGCACACTACAAGTCTACTTACAATAAGCCTACATCAATCTCAGCATATTATAAGTTTACTTCTCTTTCAATAGATTGTGACCTCCTTTGGACAGAGATGCCTGCCTTGTTCAGAAGTATGTCCCAACATTTGGAACAGCATATGGTGCATATTGCTATCTGATAAATATTTGTAAAGATGTATTATGCAATGAATGGCTACATGCAAATATAGTTGCATTAATGAGGTTACCATGGGGCTAAAACAGTATTTTACTTTAAGTAAACCTAGTATTAGAAAACATCAGGTTGTATGGAACATATTAATTTCCTTCACAGTTTTCAGCATTCATCAGATTATACATGAGTAAACCTATATATTTTATCCTCAATAATTAAAGTCATAAAAAACGACAAGAAACATCATATAGATTTTGGAAAAACACAGCCTACAAAAAATTAGGCAATAGATTAGGATGACTCAATTTTAAAAAAAGCCAAAGATGATTTAATAGAAACTGCTGAACTGAATCAAGAATTTTCTGCTGAGATTGGTAACAAGTTTTCTCCATCTTTTCTGAGGGAAGAATGAGATAAAAATATCTAGTGAGGAAAGTGAAAGATTCTGAGGAATATCTATGTATCCTCTAGCTTATTAGAAAGGATGAAGCATTCCTAGAGAAGATGAAAAAAATAATCCAAGATACAAACAGGAAGAAAAAGATTTCAGTGGGGTTGATGCTGAATCAAATGGAGTATCAGAAGATTAGAGGACTAAAGCAATCTCTAGGAAAAGGAGAAGAGAAAACTAGATTCCACTAAAGCCAGAAAATCCATAAGTACACTGCCCACTACAGGTGAATTCAGATTTTCTAAAGAAAGTGTAGCATTCTGGGCCCAAAGAGGAGGCACAGGCATTAGCCCAGGGAGAGCTCCTGGCGCAGCTCCCAGAGAAAGAAGGCTGGTAAGTACAGTGGTCACTCTTTACTGGCTGACTGGTTGGTGATTCAACGGCTAAACAAGAGGGTCATCTTTTTCAGAAGGACATACTTTTGCATCTGCAAATTCCTAACAACTACTGTTGACTGAAATGAGAATAAATGAGAGTTACAGGAAGTGCTTCAATTGCCTGTAGGAATTCTAAAGCTCTGGGCCCAAAACTGGAGCTACTGGTGGAATATTTGCATCTTCAAAGTAATGCCCTGATATAAGAAAGCTGATTGGGAAAAGTGCCAACAGATTCTATTTAATTAAAAGTATATTTCAAAAACTGTATAACAGGGTTATAATTTGATTTTCTGGCTCAAGATGAAGAAACTTATAGAGAACAGGGAGTTTATGCTTGACAGATCAGGAGTGTTTAAAGGGGAAATTGGAGGCATGTGGCAGAGCTGAGCTAAGCCCAGGGAAAATACCCTAATGAGAGAGGATTACAAAAGACAGGATGCTTGGCAACGATGACCTGAGAACAGAAGTTTTGCACCCAATACCTATGGCTTTAGGAGTACATATACTAATGAGTATAGTCAATAAACAAATAAACCTGAAATACTAGCACTAACAAGAAGAATATGCATTTTATCACATAGAAGTGAGCAGTGTGTCATAGATCAGGACTCAGTAGGACGTGGCTCATGCGTGCAGAATGGTGACAGAGGGGATGCGCTGATCAAATGAAATACAAAGAGCAAATTAGGAAGGAGCAGTACAGTCTGTTTAGAACAAACAAAAGTGTAAGCATAATTCTCGAGATAAAAAATTATCTAGAAGATAGAACACAATGGAGAGTATCTAGGTTAGGTAAGAAGAGCCACTGAGCATGCATACACACTGTGGGAAAAGATTATAGATGAGAGAGAAGGGAGGATGATTTCTTAAAGTAGATTATTCATTCGGGTAGTAGGAGGATAACAGGGTGAGGAGGGAACCTCAAGTGTTGGTCAATCTGCTGGGAGTATTACTCAGCTAAAAAGAGAGTATCTGATAAACTTCTGCCTTCTAGGCAATTTCAGCTTTTAGAAGGAAAAGGAAGAAATGTGTATAGATGTGTGCTGATTTTCATAGTTACCTTAAGTCTCTTTTGAACAACTTAAAGCATAAAAATCATGTGATCTCAAGGTTGAAGGGATCACAAGTATCCAGGCCAACACATGAACCGCATCTGTGCCTAGCCTGCCACATGCTGGCCCGATAGTCACTGGACAGGCCCAGCAATGCAGTGGTCCTAAGGCTGGTCATTCCATACTCAGCCAGTTTAGACTGAGCTGCCTTGCACTGACAGTAAAGTTGCTTCAGTTACTGGTCCTAAGGCTGGTCATTCCATACTCAGCCAGTTTAGACTGAGCTGCCTTGCACTGACAGTAAAGTCGCTTCAGTTACTGGTCTTAATTCTAATTCCTCTGAAGACACAGGTTAAAACTACCTTTTCCCCTCAAGTCAGTCCTTCAAATACTTGAAGACGGTTTCACGTTCCCTCAAGCTTTCTTCTCTTCAGGTTTATGCCCTGTTTTGTCTGTCACTGTTCACATGACTTGTGCATGTTTTCACCTCCTGCTTGCTTTCTTCTGGACAAAAATGAGGGAAGAATAGTGATGAGATGGGCAAGGACTTTGAGAAAAAGCTGTAACATTATGCTGTGGTCATTATTCTGAAGAAAGGGAAGGCTAAGTATCCTTAGTCACACACCTTGAGTTTTGGGTGCACAGACTCAAAATATGGAATGAACAGATAAGCATAATCCCATGACTAGAAATTCTTTTTCTATTTTAATTTTCTTTTTTTGGCTGCAACCTGTGGCTGTGGGATCTTAGTTCCCCAAACAGGGATCAAAGCCATACCCCCTGCACTGGAAGCAGGAGTCTTAACCACTGGACCACCAGGGATGTTTCATAACTAGAGATTCTAAATGGAATATTTCTCAAGGTAACTAGGAGATTGTAAAACAGAAAGTATTGATATCGTGATCCACATGAAGTAAAGAAGAGAAAAAAATCTAAACAAATGAAAATAACTGAGATGGAAGTAGGTTTATTAATGTAGATACTATACAGATACATAAAATGAGCAAGAAGATACAGGATAGGTTATAAAAAATGGCATGGAACTAAAATAAAAGTATCAGAAAGGCTTGAATCTGGAATAATTCTAGACTTATAAAAACTCTAGAGATAGCAAAGTAAGTATACACACACACACAATATTTGGTAGAAGACAATAAATCAGAAAAGGTCTTGCTTTGGAAAGAAATGTTAGATAATCTGAGATGTTCCCTGAAATGATAAGATTATATGCCTTTCTTTTCTATTATAGCTACCATTTTGACATTTTGAGTGTATATTAAATACTGGCCAAAAAATTTGGCTGGTTGCAGAATGTTGCAGAAAATGATCATGAAATTCCACATTAGGAAATTCATATAGGAAAGGCGATATATTTAACAATGCTAATGTTTATCTGTATAATAGAAAGTATACAGAAAAATATCCACATAACCATGTATTTTTTTCGAACTCACTCTTAAGGGATTAACAGTGCCAGGAGTGAAACAGAAATTAAGTAAATGAACAACTATTCCGCATAATTCCACAATCTTCTGATGCAAAGAACAGTTACAGAATCTGAGCTGAGATATATCTATTCTGGGTCAATGGTATAAATTTGACTGACAAGGACCTCAGCTCATAGGGTTTATATGACTTGCTAATTTAGTACTTCTGTGGGACCCTTAACAAAAATACCACAAATGTACTTGTAAGAGATACAACCATTTGTACTGTTTGGATATAGTTTCTATATCTCCTATCGCTTGTGGGGGGGGACTCATTTTTCAAACCATAATAATAAAAGTTGGCCTTATAACAAATAATTCTCTGAAGGCTCATACAGTAAGAATCTGTCTGCAATGCAGGAGACCGGGACTCCATCCCTGGTTCAGGAATATCCCCTGGAGAAGGGGAATGGTGACCTGCTCCAGTATTCTTGACTAGAGAATCCCATGGATAGAGGAGACTGGTGGGATACAGTCCATGGGGTCACAAAGAGTTGGACATGACTGAGCAACTATCACTATCAGAATAACAAATATATGATGCTGCTGCTAAGTCACTTCAGTCATGTCCGAATCTGTGTGACCCCATAGATGGCAGCCCATCAGGCCCCACTGTCCCTGGGATTCTCCAGGCAAGAACACTGGAGTGGGTTGCCATTTCCTTCTCTAATGCATGAAAGTGAAAAGTGAAAGTGAAGTCGCTCAGTCACGTCTGACTCTTCATGACCCCATGGACTGCAGCCTACCAGGCTCCTCCATCCATGGAATTTTCCAGGCAAGAGTACTGGAGTGGGGTGCCATTGCCTTCTCTGATATATGAAGCTAATTAAAGTTATAAAAGAATTGATATCAAGTGAACCATTAGCATCACCCTGAATCACACTTCGTCAGTACCTCCTATGATATGGAACCCCACTGAAAGCAGTGCTCTGTGGAAAGGGTGCAGTGAGATGCCCAATAGAATTCACTGTACCTGTTCCCCTCCTGGACCTGTGGGACCAGCCTGAGTGGGCCCGGAGGAGCCCCTGCATCTTAGCATCTTCTGAGCATCACTGAGAAAGGTCCAGGGACAAGGGTTCTAAATCAGGGGCAGATGCCTTCTCAGGCATCTTATTTGTTAACACCGGGTGCTGGGCAACTTCAAAGGTTCCATCTAGCTCTAATACTCAGCAGGTCTTCCTCCCATCATGGTCTTAACTGACATCTTTGGATCATTCCTTCGCATAACCAAACCTAGCTGAGGGTGCAGTGCACAGATCTCTCTGTCCAAGGCCTTCAGTGATTCCATGAATAGTGGGCCTCATGAGCCTGAGTGAGGAGTTCAACCGTGAGAACAGCTTTCAGCATAGGAATTCTTAATTACAATACTAAATTAAGCATTCTGTTTTTATCTTCTTTCCCAACTATTGACCAAACTGAGGATATTTTTCACTTGGGCTGATTTCTGACCTCTCCTAAGCAACTAGCAAATTTAACTTCCAAATTTAACTGTATAGCTCTTGCCTTCTATCACTGTTTGGAAATTGTGCAGATTTTCAGTTTTTTTTTTTTTTTTTAGTGGTATGATTTATTATCTGAAGGAATATTAGAGTTTTTTTTTTTAATTAGAAATCTCATTTTCCATTATTATTTCCTCTTAAAGACTCACAGATTGGACATGGAGATGATGGTCCAGGTTCCAGGTAGAAAATGAACCCTGACATCCCTCAGTCCCCTTATGTCCCATGTCACCATCAGGGTGAAGAGAACGCTATGTCAGCCCAGGGACTCAGGCCTTTTATTCCTCTGTGTTAACCACGATGAATTTTGAGGTGTAACCACTCATGCAACTGTTTATCTAGACAAACCACATATTTTGCCACTGAATGGAGTATTCAATATCTCAATATACACAAAAGTGAAGGTTCTCTTTCTTCCTGTAGCTTATGCAGGCACAATTTTAGTCTCTTTCTATAGTAGCTTTCTTATCCACCACATAGAATACTGTATACATATACCCTTTTTGACTTCACAAAGGCTATAGTTCAAATTTATTAGAAAAACCTGCTTTGTGAAATGTTTCAATTTCTTTGAAGAAAAGGTGCTACTTTGCTAAGATGATATTATTTATTGCTTTCTTAATTTAAGTTTAATTTAGAATCTGAACAATTGCAAATATTGAATTTCTGCATATTTTGCACTTTTCCAACCTTGGCACCATAGATCTATATTTTAGAGAAGAAATTCATCAAGAAGCTTAATCAAGTAGGAATGTTACTGACAGTCTACAACATTGCTTGTTGGAGGTACCAAAACAGAAGCTAAAACAAAGTTATTTACTTTGGGTGTGGCCACTGCATTCATTTGGCTTTGTCATCTCTGAACCAATGTGGAACATTTTTTTACACATTGTGTAAATTTTTTTTTTTTTGGCTTTGTTTTTGTTTGTACTTTGTCTTAAAGGTAAGATTGATGGTACAAGATTATACCACATTTTTAACAGTACTAGTTACAGGCAAGATAACTTAGTAATTTGAGCACAGATTCTGAATGCCTGTCCCCAGGGCTGGTGAAGTCATTGCTCCCACTGCATCATTAATAACACGAGAATCCAGATTGGCAAACGTCCTATCATCATGTAGAAGACTCTGTTTCCATTTTTGAGCAACTTTCCTGTAACTCTGCAGTCCTACTCTTGTCCCTGGTACAGCCTTGCAATTCAGACTCCACTGCAAAATATTACTGTTAACTGTTGGAAATCTTGCTCAGATGGATTTTTTTTTCCTCCTCTGCTTCCTGCACCCTATCAGGAAAGGTATGCTCCGACACTAGCTTCTCCTTCTGTTAGATTTTTCCTGCCACTTTTACAGTCTTCTTTCTCTTAACTATAGAAAAATTGCTTACATGTATAGCTTTGTTTTACTAAACAATAAAAATGGGATGAGAGCATGATCTGTCTCACTGCAGTGCCTGTCGCCTTTCTTATGCTCAGCAACCAACAGGAATTTCACATGAAATCACATTATCATTTATGTTTTTTATGCTCAGTAGCCATCAAGAAATTTCACATGAAATCACATTACCAGTTATGTTTTTTAAAATATCAAGACAATTTCTGTCTTCATTTGACTGACATACACATATTATTTCCCAAATGTGCTATAGTGTGTTTTCAGCACTTCAGTGGCTTCTAGCTCAATTCTCCCCCACCCTCTTCACATCTTTATTATAAAATTACTGGCAAATTCAAATGTTGCACACTTTAACAACAACTCTGAAAGACACTGCTGGAAATACACTGGGAAATAAGGAGAGAGAAACAGGCAACACGGAAATGTGTGAAGAGTCTGGCCAAGGTTTGGCAAATTCTCCTTGTCCCTGAACACGTGGTCCTGCTCTGTCCCCAACTGTGACACGCAGCCTCTAGCTAGGGCCTTTACTTTCTCCAATTCTATGAATTAAATGGGGCACAATGTTCAATTTCACTTTAGCTGTGTGGCTGTATGTATATAAAATTTGAATCGTTGAATAGTTAAGGTGAAAGTCAAATTATGCCACTTTCTCTTCTATTCTTCAATCCAACTCCATCCCAAAGTGGTTGGTCCTTTCAAAAGGAAGAACTATTTATCCCAGTACAGTAAGGGGCTCTCCCTCTCTATACCAATCTTGTGAGAAGATTAAAGGCCACTCTATTAGGCACATTCCATTGGATTCCTTGAATATGGTACTGTAGAATCCAGATGGTAGAAAACTATTAAGTGGATAAAAGCTTAGGGACCAAGGGTTTCAATTATAGGTCATAGCCTTCTCAACCTGACATTCTCTATGCCCACAGATATATCAGGCAACTTCTCAGCACTGTTTTCTCCTCTCCAAGCAGGCAACCTTGGAAAAATTGATTCTATTCTGGTCTAGGATCCAAATTTGAGATCACTGTGCTTATTAAGTTTTAAAACCAAGTTCCTGCTTAGATTATTGATTGGTGAGATCAATTGTCAACAATTAGAAGACAAAACAAAACAAAAGCTGATCAGATCTTCTGATACAGCTTTCCTCTGTCCCTGGGATTCTCCAGGCAAGAACACTGGAGTGGGTTGCCAATTCCTTCTCCAGTGCATGAAAGTGAAAAGTGAGAGTAAAGTCGCTCAGTCGTGTCCGACTCTTAGCCACCCCATGGACTGCAGCCCACCAGGCTCCTCCGTCCATGGGATTTTCCAGGCAAGAGTACTGGAGTGGGGTGCCATTGCCTTCTCCGATGTGCGACCATAGGTAGTCTCAAAATGAAACTATCAGACTAGAAACTCAGGGCACAGCAGCTAGAATGTCAATAAGGAAGAGTACTTCTTTTCTCTAATTAAAAAAGTCAGTGTCCTTGGTTTCTCATATTCTAACTAGTAGCAAGTTAGTAGAACAGTTTCCTTGTATGCATCTGAATCCTGCCTAAGAGCCTCAAGGGTATCTGGATCAAATATACATATTTATTCAGGAAAATTAATTGTTTACAGTGACAAAATAGGCTGTAAATTGGATGAAAATATGCAACAATGCTAGGATATTCAGGAGGAAATTTGAATACATGCACTGACCTTTCCAGAACATGGATACAGAAGGGTAGGCAGTATTTGAAACACTGTTTTATAAAAATAGCAGTTTCTCTTCCAGGATCTTAAACAGAAGGAAAGAAGATGAAGACAATAGATGTGGGCAGAATTTCAGGGAGGGGCTTTTTGTGCTCTCAGTGAATGTTTCTGTGATCCATCACATTGATGTACACATGCCACGATCACTCAAATAAGCAGTTCCCATGTCCCATGTTTAACCCTCAATCTCTTTACTTAGCTATTATGGATTTTTTTCAGTTTCCACATATCTATTAAAGATCTTAAGGGAGGTAACACTTGCATGCATCTAGTAGTCAGTACAGGACTTGTTAGCATGATGGTACTCCACGTGCACAAGAAGGGCGTCATCTCTCTAAATCACCTGTTCTTCATGCTTTCTTTCCATTCTCCCATGCCCTGACTAAGAAGACTCAACCCCAGGCATACTGACATTGGTGTAGCTGCAGAGAAATGAGCCATGGGGTGTTTGGTCCTGACAAATGTACTTGCCTCCTCTTGTGAGACCGGTCAGAGCTATTGTGCGATCATTGTAGGGGGCACCAGGAGCCTCAGACATGGTGGCCTCTCCTGAGGCCATCCTGCGATAGCTGTGAGGCCCCAGGGACACTGCTCTGTGTACAGAGAAGTGGTGGCTTAGGGTGTGTTCTATATAAACTGTTAATGAAAATGCACCATGATGAGGAAGATGGTAGTGGCACAAGTAACTATAATGCTGTAAACACTGGCAATGACAACATTATATACACTGAAAGGGACAGGACATACTGGGGGAGCTAAGTTTTAGCAGGTTTGTTAATAAAACCACTCACATTCCTTTTAAATCATGTCAATTTACCTACCTCTACCCTTGGTAAAGAAACCTAACTTATGTTCTCCCAGGGCCTAAGCCACTGTCTAAAAGTTAGAAGAATATGGGCACAATATTAGACAAAATCTGATAACCTTAACCCAAAGGATGTTGAAATAATTCAAGCATTCTATGTGATATAAAATCTAGAATTGTATGATTATATTTAATATATTTAGGTATCAAATGATTAAAATATATGAAAAATTAATGTCTCTTCTTAAAGAGAAGTATCAAAGACAGAGCTTCATAAAATCTTAAATTCTTAATTTGGGTTTTATGTACAGGATGATTTCAGAACATCTTGGAATAGAAAACTAAAATGACAGTAACATTATTTTTATAGGATAGTTATTAAATTTTTAAAATTTATAAAAATGTCCCAAACAATCTAATGCTAACCAAGTTCATCAAGATTTTTACCACACCTTGTCTGACCAGATTCTGCCCCTTGATACAGAGTGCAGAGTTTGCCCAGAGAAGGCAATGGCGACCCACTCCAGTACCCCTGCCTGGAAAATCCCATGGACGGAGGAACCTGGTAGGCTGCAGTCCATGGGGTCTCGAAGAGTTGGACATGACTGAACGACTTCACTTTCACTTTTCACTTTCATGCATTGGAGAAGGAAATGGCAACCCACTCCAGTATTCTTGCCTGGAGAATCCCAGGGACAGAGGAGCCTGGTGGGCTGCCGTCTATGGGTTTGCACAGAGTTGGTCATGACTGAAGCGACTTAGCAGCAGCAGCAGCAGCGTATGCCATCTGATTCATGGACAATAGCTAACAGGTTATGATTGATGGGTTTCATAGGGGACACATATTTTGTAGACCATATAAGCATAACCATCTGTAAATATAATGCGCCCATCTAAATTCCTAACACTTAAAACTTCTAGTCTCATCACAGATCTATAACTTCCATGAAGCCCCCCGGCTAACACCAACCCAAAAATGGTCTGGCCCAAACCATTAGCCACAGTAATCTGTATTTCCTTCCATGGATTGTAAGCTCCCTCAAGGCAAGAATAAATGTTATTCTTCATTGTATTCCTGAGAGCAGCCAGCAGATTAGTAGATAAATTATTGGGTTTTTAAAACATTAAGAATTAACCTGTTTCTATTCATATTGGACTCATAACTTTTGAAGAAGCCTGAGATATTAGATCATTGAATTAAACATTTCAATCTGTAGGTGAGTCCATTTCCCAAAATTGTTTTGGCCTTTAAAAAATTGATTGCTTCAATGTACAGAGATTAAAAAAAAAAAAGTAACCAAATGACCTGAGTCAATGGCTCTGTATTGACAAAGTTTTCCTCTTAAGTGAGAATTTGTCTTGTTTCATCATCTACTTTTCAGCATTTTAAAGTCAGCTGCTAAGAGAATGAACGAACCATTTGTTCTTCTATTCATTCAAATAAAATTCATTCAACTCATATTATATTCTGGGTACTTGTTTACATTTCTGAGAAAAATATATAAACTACTGCAAAGTTATATATAGCATTTTCTTAAACCATTTCAAAAGGAAGAAGCAACTTGGTATGATGTGAATTTTAATGGGTGAATAATCTAAGGGAGACAGAACAAGTGAGGGGTGACCTCACAATACTTTCTCAGATTATGCCATTCTTCTTTTCTATTACATTCTTAACCATGGACATTTGATTACTGTGTTTTGCTAAACTGCTCCCAAACAACTGTTTTTCATTTTGAACATTGGTTTTAAAAGATATGCCTACATTAAATAAAAACTTGTGGATCCTTTTAGATAGGCTAGTTTCAGGCTTTTGACTTAGAACTGGGTCTAACTCTAAAGTCTGAAAGTTACAATATTGCCTAAAACTATTATCATACTATTCATTATTTCTATTTCATTATACTGATTCCCAGGTGGCTCAGTGCTAAAGAATCCATCTGCCAAGCAGGAGACATGGGTTCAATCCCTGGGTCAGGAAGATCCTCTGGAGATGGAAATAGCAACCTGCTCTAGTACTCTTGCCTGGAGAATCCCATGGACAGAGGAGTCTGGTGGGCAACAGTCCATGGGGTCACTAAGAGTCAGGCATGACTGAATAGCTGGGCACACCTGCACACATGTGTATATATACATATATACATACTGATTTTGCTACATCTAAATGAAGTCCGACAATATGGGGCTCTATCTGAGCTGCTACTTGTTAACAAATCAACACACATCTGCCCAAAGAAATCTAGTAGTTGCCTCTAAATGTTCACAGAATACTCCAGCACCATGGTTCACAATTCTCTGGATGCTGAAATAGATATATAGACAGTACTTAGATATCTGAAATATCTAAGTACTTCAGATATTAATCCCTACCATGACACTCTGAGTTCATTTCTAAATAATTCAGGGTCACGGAGGCAGGATTTGAACTCAGTCTGATTTCAAAGTTCATGCTTGTTTCCTTATGCTCAGTTTCCACATGCTATCTTAGATCTAAGGCTAAATGCACACAGCATTATAAGCTGAAGTCAATTTTTATCATTTTCTTAACTAATAAGGACTTTTAGAATATAATTAATAATAGTATGAGCTCACTGAGATACACTACCCAGAAAAATATCCCATTTCTATAACTTCATGGTCTAGTTTTACCTTTTTTTTAAAATTTGTTTTTATGATTTTGCCTGATTTTATCACAGCAATTTTATGACACACCAAGCTTGTTAAAATGTAGGTTATGCTAGATACATATCTTTACAACTTCATGACATTGAACAAACATGAAAGAACCCTCTGCATTTGAAAGTGTGGTAAATGCAGAGGTTTCTTACATTTACATATGCAATACAGACAAGTAAAATCAATGACATGGAGTACCTATGTAATAAAGTAATTGCTTTAGAAATGTGTGTGATAATTGCATATCAGCTGAATAATTCATTACTAAAATTATTGGTAATGAATGTTAATTTAGTACGATTATCTCATGTGTGGGAATATGCTGATGTACAGTGATTTACAGTAAACTTTAAGGATGATCATTTTATTTTTAGACAATTGCATGTTCATTAAATATGAAAAAATGATGACAAAACAGGTTTCAGTGATGCATTCAATTTGCAAAGATAGAGCTTCAATCACAAATGGCTTTTGGGTTATATTAGCTATAGTCTATAAATCATATATAAATATGTGTGTGTTCAAGAGATCACGTAGAGCTGTCCACCAGAGGGCCCCTTTGAAACAGAATGAGAAAAATGAGGCTGCCATTCAAACTGGAGCCAACACGGTACTTTTAATAAACTACACGGAGGTTTAGTAAAGGTTTATTCCAAACTAGTCAAGGATTTACAATCAATGTTCCTAGATATTGCATTGGAGAAGGAAATGGCAACCCACTCCAATATTCTTGCCTGGAGAATCTCAGGGATGGGGGAGCCTGGTGGGCTGCTGTCTATGGGGTTGCACAGAGTCAGACACGACTGAAGCGGCTTAGCAGCAGCAGCAACAAATATTGCTATTTCGTGTATTTATTAATGAATAGATATGAGATTTCCATTATACTTATCCTATGAAAATATAAAGTGATTAAGACCAGGTATTCCTAAATGAAATGCAAGCAAAACCAACTAATAAGTGTTCACAAGTTGTATAAATAGATGTAAATTTAATATCATTTATATAGAAGTACAAATCAAATGTACAGAAAAATTGTATTAAAGGGGAACCAATTTTTCCTAAAGGAAAGTATTTTTAAAAAGGTCTGTACAGATTTTCCCCTTTTACTAGAAAGCATAGTTTTATTGAAAGATTGTCCCCTTTCAGAAAGCTGAGCACTGAAGAATTGATGCTTTTGAACTGTGGTGTTGGAGAAGACTCTTGAGAGTCCCTTGGGCTGCAAAGATCTCCAACCAGTCCATCCTAAAGAAAATCAGTCCTGAATATTCATTGAAAGGACTGATGTTGAAGCTGAAACTCCAATACTTTGGCCACCTGATGGAAGAGCTGACTCATTTGAAAAGACCTTGATGCTGGGAAAGATTGAAGGTGGGAGGGGAAGGGGACGACAGAGGATGAGATGGTTGGATGGCATCACCAACTCAATGGACATGAGTTTGAGGAAACTCTGGGAGTTGGTGATGGACAGGGAGGGCTGGCGTGCTGCAGTCCATGGGGTTGCCAAGAGTCGGACATGACTGAGCGACTGAACTGAACTGTCCCCTTTCCCCCACTGAAGGGGAGTGGAAGTTCTGCAATTTTGTTTTGTTTTTTTCTTCTTTATAAATATTTGTGCTGTGCTTAGTCCCTCAGTCATGTCTGACTCTTTGCAACTCCATGGACTGTTGCCTCCCAGACTCCTCTGTGCATGGGAATTCTCCAGGCAAGAACACTTGAGTGGGTTTCCGTGTCCTCCTCCAGGGGAATTCCCAACCCAGGGATTGAACCCAGGTCCCCCACATTCCAGGTAGATTCTTTACCATCTGAGCCACCAGGGAAGCCCAAGAATACTGGAGTGGGTAGCCTATCCCTTCTCCGGGGGATCTTCCCAACCCAGGAATTGAACTGAGGTCTCCTGCATTGCAGGAAGATTCTTTACCAGCTGAGCTACCAGGGAAGCCCATATGTAAACTATTTAAGGCTTCCCAGATGGGGTTAGTGGTAAAGAACCCCCTTGCCAATTCAGGAGACACAAGAGACACAGTGGGTTCCATCCCTGGGTCAGGAAGATCCCCTGGAGGAGGGTATGGCAACCCACTCCAGTATTCCTGGCTAGAGAATCCCCATGCACAGAGGAGCCTAGAAGGCTACAGTCCATAGGGTCACACAGAGTCGGACACGACTGAAGCAACTTAGCATGTACGCACATCAACTATTTAGGTGGGGTGCTCAGTCACATGACTCTTTGCAACTCAATGGACTGTAGCCCACCAGGCTCCTCTGTCTATGGGATTTTTCAGGCAAGAATACTGGAGTGGGTTGCCACTTCCTACTCCAGGAGATCTTCCTGACCCAGGGATCGAACCTCATTTTTAAAAGAGGGAAGGCTAGATTATGTAACAACTCTGAAAATTTTATTTTTTTTCCATTGGAATAACAAAAAAGGTGGGGCTCCAGGGTGGGGTTCAGAGAGAAGAGCAGGTTCGTAATCCAGGAGTTATAGACAGCTTCTAAGGTGTCATAAAGGTTCACCAAAATTGACTCTGTTCAGCTCAACCTTAAAGTTTGCGTTTAATTTTAATGAATGGGTTCATCAATGGCACTTGTCGTAAAAAGGTGAACTTCAGCTCCCCAAAGATGATATTGACATTAATTAAACAAAGGCAAGTGGTAATAAATCTTTAAAATAATAATCTAAAATCCTTTGTAATCACTAAAGTGGAATTTGTCTTGTATTGGAGTCATAAACCTGAAAAGAATCAGGATGTAAGGATCATATTGCTCTCGTATAGGAAGCAAGTCCAACATTCAAATCCACTAACAAAGACAACATACAGTTAATACCTCCTAAATAAACAAAAACTGATATGTGAAAAATTAAGTTTAAATAACTCTTATAATAAACATTTATGCAGATATATGTGAGGTTTATTGCTTCTTTGTTTTTAGTCAAATTATAGCTGGACATTGGTATTTAGGGGCACTAGAGACTAGATAAAGTTAACATTTGTACTTAACTAGCGATGGATTGCTCTGGAAAGCAGGACAAGACAGATGTGGTGGAACATCTATAGTAACAGATTCAAAAATCATGTTGATGTATTTATTATCTCAATCATGGAAAAGTAATCAACCAATACTATACCATCTCAGAAAATAGCACCACTCTAGTGGAACCTGGGAAAACAATCATATCCTAATTTTGCATTTCACATGTGCATTTTTAAATGCTATCATTTTCCCCTCCTTTGATCTTTCCTTTGTATTTGTAAAAGGGGCTTTCATCTTTGGATGCCTGTGCAGGGAGGTGCTTTGGAGCCCGTGTCCTTCCATGTGTATGATGCCAACAGCCAGCCAGACTTTTGTAAATGACACAACAGTACCAAGACAGTTACATCTGACTGCTTAACCCCTCAGCTTGCCTGGGCAGTTCAGGAGCCCCTGCTGTGATGTTTTGTTTGCACACATGCACAGATAAAGGCCACCACTCCTCTCATTAAATAAGAAGGCATGTGGGAAAATTAATAATTTAATTGGCAGGGAGAAGATGGATGTGGATATCAAATGTAAATCTGCAGCTTCCCTGAGCATTCACCTCAGTGTCTGAGGAAATCTGGTGCCAATTCTGTGGCCTGACTTCTCTGGAATGATCTCAAAGGGTCAGAGAATCAGTGTTTTCAATCCACTAGGCTAGGAAGGGTTGTCCTGTCATAGAGCGGAGGTGAGAAAGAAGAATACTGTTGGATTCATGCTATAACATGGGCTCTGCTCGGGGCTCCAGGGCTCTGAAAAATCTCAACAAATCCTAGATGAGAGATTACATGAATAATGACCCAAAGACTCAAGAAGTATTCTGTGTGACCATCCACAAATCGCAGACAAGTACAACTTACCAGTTTATTCTTCACTCCTAGGAAATAGTTTGCTCTTTTCTTTCAATGAAAGAAAGGAATAAGGGAGGGAGAGAAGGAATGAGGGAGTAAAAAAGAAAACAAGCAAGAGCCAGGGTCAGTTTTCAGTCTGGTGCCATTGAAGTTTGATGTTGAGTTGCTCAGGTAGCATGTAAGAGCAATGACAAGGGCCTCTGGTTTTACTATCTTGATAAAGTCTCATTTCTTTGGAAAATTTACGTGTTGGGTCTTCAGGATACCCACCCAGATTATATTGCAATTTTCTAAACCAACAGCTCCGTAAATGACACCCGCAACACTCCCCTATATCTAAATGACGAAGGGTTCACACCCGCACTGAGTTGACCAGATGAGCCACTGCCTTGTGAAGAATCCTGAGCTTCACTGTGCCCTCAGGGTCTTTGTTCAGACCTGAAGGGCATCTACAAAGAGGAAGAAATTTTAGCTTCACAATCTTTTGCACAGAAACATGGAGAAAGAATTTACAAGAACAAATTCCCTGCAGTAGGCGATAGCTAGGTGGCACAAGTCATCATCAGAACCAAACTTTCAAAATGCATCTTTTTAGTTCCATTTATTTAAGTTCATTCTTTTCATCATTCTCATTGCTTATGCTTGTACACAGAGATCAGAGGATATTCATTCATAAGGCACTACTGGGACACTTGACAAAACTTATTCTCAAATTAATATACCATTGTTCTCATATAAAGATTATATCAATGACCCATGGTCAAAAGGATATATCTTTGAAATGGCTTTTTTTCATTAATGTTGAGAGCTCCATACACAGTCTGTCTCCTATTTAAATCAAAAGCATCAACTGAAGGCTAGATGGCTAAAGACAGGGTGTCAGGTATTGTAGAATTAAATAAAACTAATTTGCCTTATACAAACCTGGATCCCTGGACTTGGTCTCAGCAGTGCAAGTCTCTAACCCGCTGAACTGAACTTCATGATCAAAGAGCTATCACAGGCTAAACAACAAGCACCTGAATCTGAAGTTATAAAAGGTGGATTTTGACTCCACTCTTGGCCAGTTACATTATACACTGGGAAGGAGAGTTAGCTGAGCGGTGCCTGAGAACATCAGGAGGTTTTTTACAGATGCTGCTTCATTTGATGAATGCTTATCAAAACTGGACACTGTTTAACATCTACCTATTTATTTTCCATCTTTCCTCTGTAAATACAAAGATGCCATTTTTTGTCCTTTTCTGCACGATATCTTTACAAATATTTGGAATAATTTTCATATTCCTAGTAAATCAATTTTTTTTTTCCTCTCTAGCTCAAGCATCTGTAGTTTCTACAACATTCATCAAAGAACACGACTGCCAAGTTTCTTATCATCTTGGTTTCCTTTCTCCAAATAGTCTCTAGTCTTGCTGGTGTCCCTGTAAAAACATAGAAAAAGCAACCTACAAAGCTGACTGTACTGTGTTGGAGAGTTATGAATTCCTGTGTGACAGCTGACTGAACTTAATAAATAAAAATACTGAAGAAAATTATAAAACATGAAAAAGAAGACTGGTCATCTGTATCAATGACAATGCCCAGGGGATTTTTTAAAAATGCCCTTTTTTCATATGGATAGCATGATTTATGTTTATGAATGGTAAAATCCACCATTAGTCTAAGTATTAGCCTAATGGTCAATGTCACTAAATACCTGTACACACACACCTAAAATGTGAATGTGTCATTTTCATAAGAGAGCATTTCCTAATCAACTAGATTAAACAAGTTGCTGGAAGAAGTGAGATCTTCATGTTTTACTCTATAATGAACATTAATGTTCCACATTAACAACCTTGCAATTTGCACAACTTTATTTGAATTTAGCAGCAACAAATATATATGGACTTATATAATCTATAAACAAATTCATAGGCATAATTCATAAATTAATAACTATAGCTGATAATAACAGCTAACATTCAGCAAGTAAGTACTTAGTATGTGCCAGGCACTGTGTTAAGCAAATTGTATGTAATATCTCATTCAATCCCAATAATCCTATGAGATAGATGATATTATTAATACCCTTGTGTCACAGATGAAGGGTTACTAAAATTTAGAGAAGTTAAAAAATGTGTCTATGGTCATAGGACTAGCCAAGTGGGGAGTGTGGGAACCAAAACAAGGTCTATCTAACTTCAACATCCATGCACTTGATCAACTCACGGTCCTGCCTCTATGGTGCCCCCAGGAGGGCCATCTCTCATGGTATGAAAGCCTCTCTAATAGACTTGAGGTGGAATCCAAGTTATCATGCACTGGAGCTGAGCCCACAGATTCTCCATCTTATTACTCCATGAAACTTAACTGTAACACATAAACTACCACTAGAATAAAATGCCCAAACTGTCACTGCAAGAGTTCTACCACATATGTTTTGTATAATTATTCTCAACAACATGTAGGTAGGCACAGATCACATTGGTGCAGAATTACTTCAACTAATGATAAACTTTGAATACTCACAGTTGCTATAAATGTAATATGTAAATGAATGTGCTGTTTTTTCCATTCCCTGTGGTGGTCTCCTTCACTAACATGATGCATGCATGCTTGGTTGCTCAGCTGTGTCTGACTCTTTGGACCTTTTGGACTGTAGCCCACCAGGCTCCTCTGTCCATGGGATTCTCTGGGCAAGAATACTAGAGTAGGTAGCCATTCTCTTCTCCAGGGGATCTTCCTGACCCAGGAGTCAAACTCGAGTCTCCTGCATTGGTAGGCAGATTCTTTACCCCTGAGCCATTGGGGAGGCCCCTCACTAAAATAATTACCTAGAAATAAGACCTATTTTGTTAAGACACCAGAATTCACAGAAGACTGCTGATCTTCAAAGAGTCACTATCCATTCAACAAATATTTATTGAGTGCCAATATGTGCCAAGCCTTGTTCTGAGCACTGGGAATATAGCAGTCAGCCAAATCTCTGTTTTTATGAAATTTATATCCCAACAATTTTGGTGACTTTCAAAGACCTTGGCTCTTTTCTCTTGGAAGTAGATTCAAAGTTCCACAGAAACAGAGGCTCATTGTGCTCCACTCACATGATGAGTTTCTAGAGCCTGGCAGCTGGCTCTCCCTTAGTCACATTCACAGAGAGGGCAAGGCTCCTGGACTGGACGCTGCAGGGAGTGCAAAGAAATCAACAGCGGATGTTGCAAAACATGACACAGCATAGAGGTAACACCTCCCTGGTTATGGAATTTACTTTAAGAGGTTTGTAGCAGGAAACATGTGTGCCTAATCATTTGTGATTCTGATTTGTACAGCTGGCATGTACTCTTTTAGGACAATCCAGAGAAGAAAATGTCAAGTGGCAGAGAGAAACAGGTTCGGGGCTTGATGTGGCCACAGATGGGATGCACAGCAGCTACTCTGCACTCAGTTAAAGAAAAAGAAAACCATCTTCCTAAACAATGACTCTTCCTTAGCTCTAAGGAGATTATTCCATAAAAATATAAGATATTAATATCTTGCAAGTTACCAAGTGCATTAGGAAATTATAACTATCTGTTAGGCAAAGGAAACGATACACCAAGTTGGATAAAAGCAGTCTCTCACCTGTATTATATATATGACTTACTGAGATTTGTGCAAGGCCTATAAAATCATGCCTGCAAAAAGTGTTGTCCATTGGTAAAGAAAAATAGAACAGGTCAAAAAGCAGTCAAGGTAAGTCAAATTAAAGCCTCTGGCTTATTTTCCTACATCATGTCCTACAACTTAGTGATAAGGAAAAATGTGCCATAACTCTCAGTAAATGTGACCAATCTCCAACTTCTCATGATAAACAGAGAAGAGCTCATAATATAATTAATTTTCTTAATTCAGAATGCGGATACAGCTTGACCTATTCTTGAATATGGCTCTTACCAAATGAATAAGAAGAATCTCATCATGACTTTCGGAGAAGGAAATGGCAGTGCACTCCAGTACTCTTGCCTGGAGAATCCTGTGGATGGAGGAGCCTGGTGGGCTGCTGTCCATAGGGTCGCACAGAGTCAGACATGACTGAGGCGACTTAGCACGCATGCACGCATTGGAGAAGGAAATGGCAACCCACTCCAGTATTCTTGCCTGGAGAATCCCAGGGACGGAGGAGCCTAGTGGGCTGCCATCTATGGGTCGCACAGAGTTGGGCACGACTGAAGTGACTTAGCAGCAGCAGCAGCAGCATGACTTTGGGTCCATGGACCAACCCTCCAGTGCTCCTCATCCTCAAGTACCCTCCTTTTCAGCATGAACTGCTTGCTTTATCACTTCAACCTTTCTCTTAACAATATCCTATCCTCATCCATGACCTTCTGTAACATCCTCTGACAATATCACCAATCCCAGAGGAAGGAATCAAACTATCGGTGAGCCCTAAGCCTACATCCACTTGTCGTATATCACACAAGGCAGATCATCCCACTACAAACTCAGGTGTACTGACCTTGAACAGGCTTACGGTCTAATATACATTCCAATAGGTTCCAATGAGTAAGGCCTCTCTTTCTCTACAAGCATTTTAAACCTTCTCTGTTCTTTCAGGTCTTACTTCCACCACACCTGCTCCTCTCTCTCAGCAGAGAGAGGAATGACTGCACTTCTATTCCAAGCACTTCTATCTCCAACATAAGGAGAATGCCAGCCCTCCTACCACCAGCCTATCTGCTTCTGCATCCATCCTTTTCTTCAAGCTCTCTTTATATGGAGGGGGAATCCTCTCACGGAAGGCCATTTTCTCCACCTGAGTCCAGAATGTCTTCACTTCCATCTTCTTTTCCAATTGTCCCCTCTCATATTTTCATCCTCTCTCTTCCTTGGCTCCTTCTCTTAATGTTGAAAGTCAAGGATGGCAGACACTTTTCTGTGTCCACTCATATCCTTGCTCCATTCTTCCTAAGGGAAGCAATAAGGTCATGGAACATGAGTCCTCTCCCCAGCACCAGAGAATGACTTGATAAGTTTGAACAAAAGGTTCTCAAATTTGAAAATGTACCAGATTTTCCTAGAAGAATTGTTTGAAATAGACTGCTAGGCTCCTTAGTCAGTATCACTAAGATGGAGTCCAAGAATTTGTATTTTTTTAGTAAGCTCCCAATGGCACCCCACTCCAGTACTCTTGCCTGGAAAATCCCATGGACAGAGGAGCCTGGTAGGCTTCAGTCCATGGGGTCACTGAGAGTCAGACACGACTGAGCGACTTCACTTTCACTTTCCTACATTGGAGAAGGAAATGGCAACCCACTCCAGTGTTCTTGCCTGGAGAATCGCAGGGACGGGGGAGCCTGGTGGGCTGCCGTCTATGGGGTCGCATAGTTGGACATGACTGAAGCAACTTAGCAGCAGCAGCAGCAGCAAGTTCCCAAGAGATGCTACTGGTCTAGAGACCACTCTTGGAGAACTCCTGATGTAAATTATGCTCAGTAACCACATTGTCCTTTACTAATGATTCATTTAGAATGGGCAAATAACTCTGTTCTAGCCAACAAGCTACAAAGAGAAGTCTGATGGAGTAAGAGTATAGAAAAGTCCGGAAAGAATTTTATTCCCTTATAAAAAGACAGAGAACAATGATCATACTTCATATTCTTGCTTTGAGTGGGTACTATATTACTGAAGAAGCCAGCAATGTCCCTTAGGTGTTGAGTACAAGGACAAAAATCCAAGAGAAAGCAGATTGAAAACAGTGAGAACCTGGCTTGAGCATATTTTTGAGCCATTGCAGCAACCCTGGGCCCATCCATCTCCAGTCTTCTCAATATATGAAATAAATAATAAAGGCTATTTAAGAAAACCACCATTAGTTCACTGAATTTGATTGTAGGCAACAGAATACCTAACTAATTAATCAACTCCTGGACATATAAAAATATCTCTTTTCAATTTCACATCCTCCTCTAGGTAGAACCCTACCTTGCACTTTCATTTAAACATAAACTTTCAGGGTGACACATGTTCTTCACTGTCTTATCTCCTATTGACCCCCTTCAGCCCATTCTGATACTTCTTGCACACTTTTCACTTCACTAAAAGTGTTTTCACAGGGTTCTCATCATAACCCTCTTGCATGTGTAACAGAGGTTTCTGTTAGAGAAACCTAGAGGCCTAACGGTAGAGGCCTAATCCTATTTGATCGTCCATAGATGTGACACTGTTTATCTTCTCATTTTCTTGAAACACTCTTTCTCTTGGCTTCTTTGGTACTAACAGTCTCTCCTGGTTTTCTTCCTGCATCTCTATTACTTCTAAGTCTTGTTCCACTTGGCCTTTAAGTATTAGTACTCTTCTGAAGTCATCGCTCTTCTCTTTTTATGCATCATCCCTCAACCTCACCCATGCTCTGAGTTGTGTCAGTTACATTTCTAGGCAGGTGTTTCCCACACCTATATGTCTTAACCCATCTTTTCTGTGAGCTCCAGGCCCCAATGTTCAATTATTTCTCCTGCACTTGATGCCTTGGATCCCTCAAACTCAACATGGCCCAAACAAAATTCATAATTCCCACCCACCTACTTCTCACACCTCTTCGTCACATGTTCCTTCTCTCATTGACTTAGTTATCCACGTGAGAAGTGTGGCATCATCCATGGAGCCTTCTTTCCCACTCCCTCTTTCAAATCAGTCATCAATTATATTTCTTAAAATTCCTCTTGAGTTGAGGGACATAGAGATAAGTTGGTTTCTTTTCAAATCATCCCCTCTCTCTACACCCTAACTTCCTTATTCCTGTCAAGCTCTTTTGACTTGATTTAGACCTATGTTAAACTATTTGCTATAAACTTCTATAGCACTCTTCTCTTAACATCCATTACATCTGTAATTACTTGTTTAAAATCTGTTTTTCTCTCTTGACTAAAAGATACTTGAAGAAATTTACTTTTTTCCACTGAATCTCTCAGTGCCTGGCATATGATAGGTGCTCAAAATATGTCTGCTAAATTAAAGTACATTTTCTCTTTTTAGTATTTCTTTTAAAATGTCATGTATAATAAATATATACTATGCAAGGAATAATGAATAAAGTAGATATTAATATGTATATTAACTTCTCAAGCATGCTACCCTGACATTGGTCAAGGTAAGATCGGAATAAAAACGTGCAATTTCCTGATGTAAATTCTGCTTTTGGTGACTTTCAACAAGATTTTTATTTTGGGGGCAAAAGTGTTGTGTTTGGAAGACAATGTCAATTGAAACCAATTACATCTCACATCTCCCTGGAGCAAATCTAGTAATAGTGCATAAATTAAGTAAAATTAAATAATTTGAATCCCATAAAAAGGCAAAAAAACTAGTCAGCAGGGAGAATCAATTCAAAATGTCTTGGTCATCAACAAACCCCTTATGCCCTTCTTGGTCTCTGGTTACCTAGATCTGGAAATAAAACTGACTGCTTCAAGCAACCCAGGCTGCCCCCAAACTGTCAGTGCAGAATTCTCACTGTCTTCAGTGTCTGGTGAACATCATTCTTTACCCCACAGTGAAAGGAAAGTCACGGACTACTCTTTATTCTCTTAGAACAGTGTTAGGGATGTCTGTACCAAATGTTTCTTGCTGAAAGGTCCCCCATCCAGATATGTACTATATACTAAACAAACCAAATGATCTGACCATTATGGGTTCTTCTATCACAGGAAAGAACACAGATCCATTCCACTGAAGTTTTAAAGTTCCTTATTTTATTTCTCTTCACCCATCAAGATGGCACCTCTCTGAACTAAAATGTGCTACTCCACAGCCATCTTCGGAGAAGGCAATGGCACCCCACTCCAGTACTCTTGCCTGGAAAATCCCATGGATGGAGAAGCCTGGAAGGCTGCAGTCCATGAGGTCGCTAAGAGTCAGACACGACTGAGCGACTTCACTTTCACTTTTCACTTTCATGCATTGGAGAAGGAAATGGCAACCCACTCCAGTATTCTTGCCTGGAGAATCCCAGGGACAGGGGAGCCTGGTGGGCTGCTGTCTATGGGGTAGCACAGAGTCGGACACGACTGAAGTGACTTAGCAGCAACAGCCATCTTATTTGGGTATTAACCAAACTAGCAGTTTAAAGAGAGATCAGTTCAGTTCAGTTCAGTCGCTCAGTCGTGTCCGACTCTTTGCAACCCCATGAATCGCAGCACGCCAGGCCTCCCTGTCCATCACCAACTCCTGGAGTTCACTCAGACTCATGTCCATTGAGTCGGTGATGCCATCCAGCCATCTCATCCTCTGTCGTCCCCTTCTCCTCCTGCCCCCAATCCCTCCCAGCATCAGAGTCTTTTCCAATGAGTCAACTCTTCGCATGAGGTGGCCAAAGTGCTGGAGTTTCAGCTTTAGCATCATTCCTTCCAAAGAACACCCAGGACTGATCTCCTTTAGAATGGACTGATTGGATCTCCTTGCAGTCCAAGGGACTCTCAGGAGTCTTCTCCAACACCACAGTTCAAAAGCATCAATTGAACAAATCTATATTTGGAAGGAATGATGTTAAGGCTGAAACTCCAGTACTTTGGCCACCTCATGCAAAGAGTTGATTCATTGGAAAAGACTCTGATGCTGGGATGGATTGGGGGCAGGAGGAGAAGGGGACGACAGAGGAGGAGATGGCTGGATGGCATCACTGACTCGATGGACGTGAGTCTGAGTGAACTCCGGGAGTTGGTGATGGACACGGAGGCCTGGCATGCTGCAATTCATGGGGTCGCAAAGAGGCGGACACAACTGAGCGACTGAACTGAACTGAACTAATAATTCCTTACATGAGAGTAGAAACATATAGAAAACGGTCTCTTAAGAAATTCATTCAACAAATACTGAGTGTTTACTTTGTGGCAAGGACACTTCTAGATGCTAGGAATATAATGATGAATAAAAGTAATTCTGTCCTCATGAAGCCTGTATTTTATAAGAAAATACAAACATAAAAAACATGTGTGTGTGTGTGTATGTGTGTATATAGTACACATATACACATACTTCTAATATATCTGACATTTTTCATACTCTTCTTAGAATCTCCATAGGGAAAGTGGGTATAATCAGTAAAAATGAAAGATAATTGTACTTTATCTCTTTATATATACAACATTATCCCTTTTACTTTTTTTAAAATAATATTGACATATAATTGATTTACCATGTTGTGTTCATTTCTGCTGTACAGCAAAGTGACTCAGTCACACATATTATTTTTCATATAATTTTATATTACGGCTTATCATAGAATATTGAAGACAGTTTCCTGTGCTATACAGTAGGACCTTGTTGTTTATCCTATAAATAATAGTTTGCATCTGCTAATCTCAAACTCCCAGTCCTTCCCTCATCTACCCTTCTCCTGCTTGGCAACTCCCTTTTACTCTTTCTTCTCTGTCTCTATATTCTTTTTTCTTTGACTTCTTTCTCACACTTGCAAACTCTAGAAGTAAATCTATCTTCTATTTAAAGGAGAAACAACCCTGCCATCGTTACCTATCCCTTACAACATACTTTTGAACTGGGCTCAATGTAGTTGGCAAACCTCATATATATTATTCGATATTTCCCCATCAACTCTCAGATGAGGATCTCAAAACGTTATCCTATAACACTTACTAAGAACTGACAATGTGTGAAATGTCATACAGAGCTGAGAATTAGTCTTGGCTGCTGCTCAGTGGGTTCACTAATGCAAACTTTAATTCACTAAGGACACCCAAACCCGCCTGAAAGAGCTATTAGGACAACTATCAGAAAGTTCAATTTGCTGTCTCAAGGTCTCAACAGTGGTGTTAGTGCCAAGAACGAAGAGCCAGCTACAAAACCTGTCCTGTTTTATGTTACTTATAGAACAAAAAAATCAAAAGTAAGACATCAGTCCAGTTTGGTAAGTGATACCATTTACTTTCTGTTCATAATGTCTACTTTCAATCTAATTATCTTCTCCTTTGTATCAAACACTTTTCTAGTTGTTTAAATAATGTATCAGCATCCTTTCAAGGGATAATAGGGCCCTCTAACTCTACACTAGCAAATTCACTATACAAAAGTAAGCCCATTCAACTTCCTACCAATGTGTTTAAGATTTTAAAGTAATCATTTTGAATATCACTTAAACCTTTATACAAAGGATAGGTAACTACACATCACCTTTCTGGCAACAAAATGACAAAACACATCTGAATTCCTCTTGGCATCACAGACATCTGAAAAACTCTAAATGGGTAATGTCTCTGCTGCTGCTGCTGCTAAGTTGCTTCAGTTGTGTCCAACTCTGTGCGACCCCATAGACGGCAGCCCACTAGGCTCCCCTGTCCCTGGGATTCTCCAGGCAAGAACACTGGAGTGGGTTGCCATTTTCTTCTCCAATGTATGAAAGTGAAAAGTGAAAGTGAAGTCGCTCAGTCGTGTCTGACTCTTCATGACCCCATGGACTGCAGCCCACCAGGCTCCCCTGTCCATGGGATTTTCCAGGCAAGAGTACTGGAATGGGGTGCCATTGCCTTCTCCAGGGTAATGTCTCTATGACTACATCTATAGAACAGTCCCCTACCTTTTCCACTTTTCTCTAAATTTCATTCCACTGGAAATATAGGGACAAACTAGTTATTTCACCAGGCAGAATTATTTTGCTCAAGGATTGCTTTTAAGGAAAATTTATGAATGAGATTGGCTATAGTGAGATCCCTAATCATACCTTTATTGGGCTGGTCTCAGAGATTAGAACATATTTTTTTTTTCCTAAGACAAGACAACAGTGACAAGCTCCAGTGAAGACAACTTCAAAAGACAAGTGTTCTGCAAAATTCAAGGTGCGTCTGGATTATGTATACATAAGAATCCAATGTCTCCTTGAGGTTTCAGTTTTGGTTAAAAGAACCAAATGTGAGAGAGGGAAAACAATTTGCCAATTTACTGCCTATAACTCAATTTTAACAACAAAGTAATATAGCCTGAAAACCTGGTTATTCGACAGCACGTGGCTACGCAGAGGACGGCTCAATGAGCTCCTCTTGTCTGACTTGTCACAATGACTGACACTTTCTAATATTGCGCTGGAAATAATATGGATATTTAATAGGGCAGCGTTTACATCAAATAGAAGCAAAGCACTATTGTTTATCAGCAATCTATTTCTGATGGCATGAATCTATATAGACATAATTACTGTTGAATGATGAGCTCTGATTTTTCACATTATGGCATAAACAAATCTGCGGAATATTCACAATGTTTCATCTTGTGTGATTTGAGAAACCTCATAAAGCCAAATTCTTAAGTATTTCCTATGCGTTCCACTTGAATTTTGACTAAAATTTACCTTTTAGATCTGTTATGCCACTCATGAATTTTTTACAGTATCCATCTGTGCTTTGCCTTCTCTATTCTCCATGGTTCCACATTGTTTTGGCTAACTAACAGGCCCATATGTTGCCTTAATGTATTTCTGCACAATGTTTGTGCTTTAAAAAAAAAAAAAAAAAACCACAGGGAAAAACCACAGGTCTAAATAAGCTATAAAGAGCATCCACATACAGTTAGACTGTCTTTACTGAGTCTGGAGACATTATGATTCTGCTGCGACAAGCAGCATTTGTCTTCATTTTGTCTGACTGTCCTCATGTGTTATTATTAGTGGCTGTCAGGCTGAGGCAGAAAAAAATAGCATCACTTGAGTAAGAAGTTGAATGCATAAATGCAATACTACACATGGTGGCTGAGGGTGAAGAGTCTGTTTGAAATGCTTAAATGCAAACACCAGGATGAGGAAATTTAAAAGTGAAAATCCTTACTTGGCAAATGTGAAGAGAAAAAAAAAATATGACTTCCCTGTCTACAAAGCAAAGTGAAGGCTAATTATTGACAAAAATTTAGCAGCCTCTGAATATCTTTGAAGACCATCTTTTCAACATGTCAGCTTAGCTTTAATTGTAAGAAAACAAATATGCTGGAACACTTGCCTCCAGTCCAGTGTTTCAGATAATGTTGACAAATACCTTGCATTTTAAAGTTAAGCTTCCAGTGTTCAAAAAAAGTAACTTGAAAGTATGTTTTCCATGCAAACCACTCTCAGACATTTGTATACCCCACTCTCTATAGGTGCACTTGGGCAGCAGTACTCCTACAGTACTCCATCTATTTTTTGAAAGTTTTCTCCCACTCGGTTTCTCACCATTTCAGGAGCCAGTTCCTCTTACTTCTTTTTCTCATCATTAAAATAAGACAAACCGGATTATCATAAGGCCCGGAAATTGTTACAGTCAAGCTCCTTATCAGAGAAAAACACTTTAATTATCCAGAAAGTGGAAGATTTCCCTCTAAAAATAAATTTATCTTCTTATTTTCCTATCTTAAAAGATTATCTTTTCTTCTGGTCTCATTCATGGTCATTAAACAAGAATTTTTCACCAGAAGCTTTAAAATTTTTTTTTTAAAGGAACAACTCCCGAAAAATACAGTAAAGACTTAACTTTTCCAAAAATATCTCATCGTTTCTTTCAAAAAGTCTACCTCCTGTGATCTTCTCTATCAACTGACAAAAATCACAGCTTTTATGGTTGTGAAATACTAAGGCATGCCTTTTTAAAAAATATACATAATTTTTAGGTATACAATGAAAAGTAGGTTGATTTTTTAAAAATTATTCTTGCCGTGCCCTTCCCTGGTGCTATCCTTTACCACCCATTCTTCTTAATCATATTATTCTTAGTCATAAGGCTCAGCCTAGATGCTTTTCCTTGCTGAACTAGTCACATTAATTTCTTTCTTTTTGAAGCCTTTTTTGGTCATCATCAGATTCTAAGGGCTGATTTGTAGGGCTTCCCTCATAGCTCAGTTGGTAAATCATCTGCCTGCAATGTAGGAGACCTGGGTTCGATTCCTGGGTCAGGAAGATCCCCTGGAGAAGGAAATGGCAACCCACTCCAGTATTCTTGTTGGAAGAATCCCATGGACAGAGGAGCCTGGCAGGCTACAGTCCATGGGATCCCAAGAGTTGGACACAACTTAGCGACTAAACCACCACCACCAGATTTTAAGAGCTTCTCCACAATTTCCATAATGTACAGTGTAGTACCTTACAATACCAATTTAAGCTGATGTCTAATATAATACTGCATTATTAATTATCTTGTATGTATTCATATATGATTTGTTCTTCCAGCTAGACTGTAAGTACCATGTGGGTGGAGAGCTTTAATCTTATGCTTTAAAATCCATAGCACCTGGCCCATAGTAGGTGGTGGTAAAATAATTGATAATAGATGAACAAAAGAGAGTGTAGGCTAAAATAATTGATTCGCATATGGTAGGACAAGCCTCTGGTAACATATTAAGAAACAGAAGCAAGAGCAGGCCTGTCTAAAGTGATAAATGGAGCCTGGTGTGGAAGATCAATGATCATGGAAATATTCAAATTAAAGTATTTTAACTCCAAAAGGATTTTCCCTGAGTATTTCTATCCCATCTGCAGCACACCACCCCCCCACCAATAAACAAACAAATAAATAAATAAATATAAAAACCTGAGGACATCCTCAGAGAGAAAAAAAAAAATCTTCAGCTACATAAACATATTCTTTTAAAAGTCACCAAGAGTAAAATACAAATATTTTTATAGAAAGGAATGCAGGGACAGGGAAGCAAAGAGTCCGTGGAAATGTTTGTAAAAAACATTTGACTGCCTTGAGTGTCCCTTAAAAAATAAACAGTTTATTTTCAGTGTCTCAGAAAATCTCTCTGGGGAAATTCTCTGGACTAGCTGTTAACACACTGCCCACTACCAGGAGCATACAAGCCTGGGAGGCTCCCCTGATGTTTACTAATTATCATTCTTCAGGAAAAATCTGGATTCTTTCTGAAGTAGGAATTCAAGATAAGAAGCTGCTCAGCTTTTGGTTCTGCCTCCTCTTGTTTGCTCGACTCAGTGTCTATCAGGTGTCTCCCTGGTTGATTCAGGCCAAGAGCGGGGCACGCATTTTTAGTTTATAGGTTTCATGGGACCCTAGCAGCAAGATTAGTAAGGGCATTAGGTGGGGAGGGGCTTGTGGAGGACATAAACTGTAAAGCCTTAGGTTAATATCAAGCTTCCTTGGTTCCTCTGGAACTAATTTGTGTGTGATTAGAAGTGGGTCTAAAAACACATCCTGTGACACTTTGATTAATATTCTGATATTTAATAATCTATGTCTTTACAAACTTTTAGCAACATTCAGGTGTTTGTGTATATTTGTGTGTAATTCCAAGGGAAATGAAACCCTTGAAGAAGAAGGAAAATATACTTTGGAATTGAAATATATTCAAGGAAAATATACTGTGTATTTTTGTGTATTACTGTATAGTACTGAAAAATACTGTATATTTCCCTGAAATATACATCAAGGAAAATACACTGTGGAACTGAAATACACTTCAAGGGAACTGAAATCCTTGAAGAAGAAGGAAAATATACTGTGGAAGGCACAGAAGTCCTCTGTCAATAAAAGTTTAAAAATAGTACTGATTTGTTGCAAAGACAAGTTGTGTTAACTCATACAATAAGAGAGGTCGTTATATTTCTTTCTTTTCCTGCTCTCTTTTACTTCAGGCAAATCTCTTTGTTTTTTATTTTTTGGAGAAAGTCACTCACACTAACAAGGCTGCTTTATAATTTACAGACGTTGTCCTCCAAAAAGCAGATGATATTTTGAAGGGCATGAGCATCAACGACCTGATGGGGCTGCAGAGGTGAGAGAGAGTGTCTAACGGGGCAACAAGGTTCAAGAGAAAAAACATGGTGCACCTGTTCCTCTGGATAACTGGAAAGACCCAATATGAATCCAAACATATCTTCCTTCACATGTTTCAATAGGATATTTCATTTTGGACCTGCTAATAACCCCTTTCCACACTTAGAAACTAATCAGTGTTGGAAAGGCACACTCTGGGTGATGCAGTATCACCATGGAATCCGAAGGAGGAAAGGGCCCACGCTGGATGAGGCTGTGATCACACTGCAGTTATATTTAGCCCACATCATGTCATTACCTGTAAATGATGATTTCTCTTACAATAGAGTTTTTAATGGCTATCGATTCAAAACTATTATTTCATAAATAAGTAATTTTTGAGGATTTTCCAGGAATAGGCATTTAACATTTCTCTCTCTCAGTGGCAATGTTCCATGGTCTGAGATAACACAGATTCACACTCTAAATTGTCATTTATAAAATCTCTAACAATTAACCTGAATAAGGTTTTTAATTACATCATCTTGCATACACTTGCCTGAAAGTATGAAGTGCCAACTTTTAGCACTATTTGCCTAATAGGAATCACATAAGAATAAAAGCTATTCAGAAAAGCAAAGCCAAAATACCATCTCTTTGGCAGTTAAAAACTTTTTTTTTCCCTCTCCCCAGAAACCTCCTTTCTGTAATTGGAAACCACGTTAAAACAACCCAAAATAAATGAATTAGAAGGGGAAAAAATAATAAAGCTCAGAAGAAATATGCAAGTAGGCACAAATACTAACATCTGCAACTACAAAGTGTTAAGTTCTAGAAAGAAATATTGGATTTATTTTTCAGCTTCTCTGATTTCTACAAAATGAGAAACTTAATTTTTGTGATGGAATAAAAATAGTAAATACCTATCTCTAGCAGAAATACTGTCATTTGCTAGGCATGAAAAAATAATCTTTTTTTTTTTCTTGGATTTTTTGAAGAAGGCATGCAAACAAAACAAAATGTACTCAATAGCACTTGACAAATACATCAGAGAAATATGTAGTTCCCTCCAGGTATTAATTACTGAAAGTCTGTATTTAATTCTAAAAATAATTTAAAGCTTTCTCAGTTTATTTTTATTTACTATTTTTTAACAGAAAAAAACAATACCAGAGTCCTCTTCCCAGAAACACGTTATGAAAGTAGTGTTATCAATGAGGATTTTAATAAAATCCTGGAGCTAGATAAAATCTCAGTACACCTTCTAGTCTAGTGCCCTGACTCCATCTAAGATCAATTATTTTTTTCCCCCTTTAGAGATCTCCATGGAATAGAGTCCTTGTTTTTCAATAGCTGTTTTTCACTTTCAATCAAGCTTATTATCAGGGAATTTATCCCTTACGTTCAACTTCTATTGTGCGTGTTGAAGCTTAAGCCATCTTCTGTTGCTTCCTACCTGTGCACGTGGACTCGGTTCATAAGCACTTAGTGTATGCCTGATGTGTGCAAAAAGTGACTTCAACACACACAAAGAAGACAAGGGTTTGCTGCACGGGGGTCCTGTGTAGCTGGAAACAAAGACATCCTAGGAGCTTTATGAAATTTGAGTGTGGAAAGAAACGTGGACATTGCACAATACAAAAGTTAAGTATAACACTCAGTCCACGTGAGTCTATATTATACACAGCAACAGTAAGTGGTGAAGGAAAGCAGACTCAAAATTATTTTGAAAAGAGATAGGATTAGTCACGGAAAACATTCTAGAAAAGATCAAGTTGAAGCATCATCTTACAGGATGTAAAGGACACATATTGTCAAGGTGAGAAATGAATGGTCTGAATAGGAAGCAGGGAAAGTCAAAGACACATGAGAGATGTTTACATGTAGGACCATAATTATCTTGGACAGAAAATATGAGAGCTGTGTGATGGAGAAATCACAGAGAAAGCAAGAAGCATGTTATACCAATTACTCAATGGGATGCTCTAAGAGACCTACTCTGTGTCTCAAATGGACTGTGGTGTCTACATGTGTGCTTGTGAGTTACACACAGAATACTTCTGAAAAAAGAATGGAACAGTATTTAATACCTTGTAGGATTAAAAACATCAGAACAATCTCCTTGAGGGCAAAATGGGCAGGTGAACTTGGAAGAGAGTAGTATAACATTTGGATGGAAAGATTTGAGAGGACAAAAAATAAAGGTTTGCTCAGAGGCAAAGATGTAGTTAAGCTGAGAGGCTTGAAAAGGTACGACCCAGGGACAACAGTAGGGGAAGAAAGGTAAATATTGGTTAAAAATGATTTCTAAGAGGTTTTTTTTTTTTTTTTGTCCTTTGCCTAGGTGGGCTTACTTCCTGCACAGTTCATGGGTTTTTCAATGAGGCCAGTGTGAGACCCCTCCTCCTCCCCAAATTTTGTCTGTAGAATAATCTACCTGATAGAAATGGAATCTCCTCAACGCAGTTAACAGAGAATGAGAAAGCTTCTATTTAGAGATAAAGATTAGAGATAAACTTGATGGGATTATATGGAGGAAGGCTGAAATCCTTTAAGTCCAACTCTAGGGCTCTGCACAGAGGTAGCCCATGTATGGCAGGAGGACCTTCTGTGCAGGCATAAGTGAACCGTGGCTACAAGAAAGATTTGCTGATGAAATCTGGGCATTTGACATGTTTCAGGAAAAACGAGAGAATTGGATTCATATTTCGTTAAGGAACAGAAAAGTTTCCTTTGGTATACTTTAGGGATTGGAGGGTGGCAGAGGGAAGGAGGGAATTCTACCATTTAAATTTCTTATCTATTCTTACCTTAGACTCCACAACCTTTAAGCCCTAAAGGCAATTTTGCACTACCTTAATCGGTTTCTGTAAACCAGTAATTCCTAAGGAGGAGACAGAATCAGCATCAAATTGCCCTGCCTCCCACCACCAGGATATCTAACCCCATCACCCCTAAATAACCCTCCCTTCATTCTAAGTATTCTTCTCTGAAAAGGTAGCATTTCAAATACAGTATTTGTTTCAGGGCAACACACCAGAAATCAAGAATTAAATTCTCAAAAGAAATATAAAAGAAACCTTTATAATATAGAAGCAGATAAACACCTCAGTTGTTTTTTAGATTTGAAGTTAAAACTGTCAGCAATGGGCAAAAGATAGTTAGGAATGCTGAAGCAGAAATGCTTGGTTTCAATCAGAGGGTGAATTGTATTTCTTTTGTCTTTGACTTACTTATGACACAACTGAAAGAAGCTACTAATTGATGCGCCAGGTTTACAAAATAAGGTTGGTATCCTTCATTATTACTCGCAAAGAGTCGGACACGACTGAGCGACTGATCTGATCTGATCCTTCATTATATCTCTTAGGGATACCCTGTGATTTAATTTCATATCTGAAACACTAAGAAAAGACAAGAGGTTAACAAATTTTCTACTTCTGTCCACCAACTTAACTTCTGTTTCTTCATTTTTTGCTAATTCAGAGTAGGGAAAAGACTACAAATATTCATTATTCAGTTCAGTTCAGTTCAGTCACTCAGTCGTGTCCAACTCTTTGCGACCCCATGAATCACAGCACGCCAGGCCTCCCTGTCCCTTACCAACTCCAGGAGTTCACTCAGACTCATGTCCATCGAGTCAGTGATGCCACCTAGCCATCTCCTCCTCTGTCGTCCCCTTCTCCTCCTGCCCCCAATCCCTCCCGGCATCAGAGTTTTTCCAATGAGTCAACTCTTCACATGAGGTGGCCAAAGTACTGGAGTTTCAGCTTTAGCATCATTCCTTCCAAAGAAATCCCAGGGCTGATCTCAGCAAATTGTGAGAGGTACTTCAACCTAATATCTCTACTCCTTCCTATCTACTTGCAATCTGTAAACTTGCTGTCTTTTCATTTGCACACCTAAGTAAAATGCCTGGAAATACTGCACTATCCACTAGCCTGGGTCTCTAAGGATATGATTTGTTTCACTTGATTCTGAGAAAGAAAAAAGATGAAGGAAAGAAAAATATACCCATCAAAAGAGGAAGGCTGATTTTCATTTATGACAATATGAAAAGAATGAGTAATTATAGATGTGTTTTAACATCAATAAGAGGGAAGAAGTTGGAATGTGATGGGCTTTGCAGAAAGAAGGGAATTTTTCTCTAAAATCCTTAAGATCCTAAATAGGGGTGAAATCAATCAAGTAGCTGAGAGGAGAATTTAGGCAGAAAGGACCCTTTGCAGTGTAACAGTCTAAAGTCTTTTCTGGGGGCACATACACATTTTTACCATCTTCATCCCCATAAACTGCTCCTGCCCACGAACAATATGTTTTTGTGTTTTCAAGTCCTTAGACCAGTCCTGCACTCTGCTCACACCAGCACCTGTCAGAAGTGACAGCATACTGTCACTTCTGAAGTATGTTACTGCGGTTACTTCCACATCCTCAGCCTCTGATGCTCAACAGGCTGCGAGATGAGGAGCTAAAGGACTTACTCTAGGCCTTAACAATCAAAGGCAGGAAAATCAATATCTATTTCCAAAAGATAGATCTAAGGATGCTGGAGTTCCTAAATACTCTCAGTTACTCCGAAATAAAGCAGTGTTGATGAAAGAGTCACAAAACAACCAAGTGGGGCCGTGCCCTCATGCAGCTTCTAGAGGCCTGGGGCTCACAAAACGATAGAGAAATGATATTGGTAGCAAATGGAACTTTTAAAAACAAATTATTTGACTTTTCCCAGGAAAAAAGAAATGAACAAAAATTCACATTGGAGTATAGCAGTAAGGAAAGTGCTGTCATAATATATGAGAAAAAAAAAATCTACCAAGAATATATTCCAGCAAGGAAATACAGTTTTGATATAAGCTAGAGAGAATAAACTGACCACATAGGATCAAAAGAAATCTAACAATGATCTTAATAAACTGCTGGGCTTCCATAATTGTATTTCCTATTACAGGAACTCATTCTATTTTCAATTCCTCATACTTTATAAAAGGAATAGTTCAGTTCAGTTCAGTCACTCAGTCATGTCCAACTCTGTGACCCCATGAACCACAGTATGCCAGCCCTCCCTGTCCATTACCAACTCCCGGAGTCTACCCAAACTCACGACCATTGAGTCGGTGATGACATCCAACCATCTCATCCTCTGTCATCCCCTTCTCCTTCTGCCCGCAATCTTTCCCAGCATCGGGTCTTTTCAAATGAGTTAGCTCTTCGCATCAGGTGGCCAAAGTGCTGGAATTTCAGCTTTAACATCAGTCCTTCCAATGAACACTTAGGACTGATCTACTTTAGGATGGACTGGTTGGATCTCCTTGCAGTCCAAGGGACTCTCAAGAGTCTTCTCCAACACCACAGTTCCAAAGCATCAATTCTTAGGCGCTCAGCCTTCTTCACAGTCCAACTCTCACATCCATACATGACCACAGGAAAAACCATAGCCTTGATTAGATGAACCTTTGTTGACAAAGTAATGTCTCTGTCTTTTAATATGCTATCTAGGTTGGTCATAACTTTCCTTCCAAGGAGTAAGCGTCTTTTAATTTCATGGCTGCAATCACCATCTGCAGTGGTTTTGAAGCCCAGAAAAATAAAGTCTGACACTGTTTCCACTTACCCATCTATTTGCCTTGAAGTGATGGGACCAGATGCCATGATCTTCGTTTTCTGAATGTTGAGCTTTAAGCCAACTTTTTCACTCTCCTCTTTCACTTTCATCAAGAGGCTCTTTAGTTCTTCTTTACTTTCTGCCATAAGGGTGGTGTCATCTGCATATCTGAGGTTATTGATATTTCTCCCAGAAATCTTGATTCCAGCTTGTGCTTCTTCCAGTCCAGTGTTTCTCATGATGTACTCTGCATATAAGTTGAATAAGCAGGGTGACAATATACAGCCTTGACGTACTCCTTTTCCTGTATGGAACAAGTCTGTTGTTCCATGTCCAGTTCTAACTGTTGCTTCCTGACCTGCATACAGGTTTCTCAAGAGGCAGGTCAGATGGTCTGGTATTTCCATCTCTTTCAGAATTTTCCACAGTTTATTGTGATCCACACAGTCAAAGGCTTTGGCAAGGTCAATAAAGCAGAAATAGATGTTTTTCTGGAACTCTCTTGCTTTTTTGATGATCCAGCGGATGTTGGCAATTTGATCTCTGGTTCCTCTGCCTTTTCTAAAACCAGCTTGAACATCAGGAAGTTCACGGTTCACATATTGCTGAAGCCTGGCTTGGAGAATTTTGAGCATTACTTTACTAGCGTGTGAGATGAGTGCAGTTGTGCGGTAGTTTGAGCATTCTTTGGCATTGCCTTTCTTTGGGACTGGAATGAAAACTGACCTTTTCCAGTCCTTTGGCCACTGCTGAGTTTTCCAAATTTGCTGGCATATTGAGTGCAGCACTTTCACAGCATCATCTTTCAGGATTTGAAATAGCTCAACTGGAATTCCATCACCTCTACTAGCTTTGTTCGTAATGATAAAAGGAATAAATTCTACTCAATTTTGTACATAAAATATTAACATTTTGGTGATTATGGCGCTACATTGAGAATTTCTTGAAGCCACAGCTCTGTCTTCTTAGTACAGAACTTGGCAATAGAAATCTTTACATAAATATTTATTGAACAGACATTGGTAATTTTATGGTTTACAAAAGTTACCTCCAAAGACATTATCTGATTTAATGTTCATGGCTCTATGATTCAGGTTTATTATCCCCCTTACTCAGGTAAGAAAACATGATAAAAAAGATTAAGTGGTTTGCCTAAGATCATATTAACAAGGAGCAGAATGTTAGTTGACTTCGGTTTTCTGACTCATTCACGTATATGGTTTCCTTAAATATTGTCACTGATAATTTAGACTAGAAATCACTTTGGAATAAATTTGGCAATACATATCACTAGCAATAAAAACATGCCAGAGCATTTGGACCATTCCTTGGAATGGTTCAAAGGGAATATTTCAGATGAAAAGATAAAAAAGTTTTATACCAAAGATACGCAATTTTTTATTAGTTTATCAAGAAATAAAATCCAGTTAACTTAAAAGCAAGATTAGAACATATCAACTTGATTGAGTATTATATAGTTATTAAAATAATTTTAGAGACTGTAGCAGTATGAAAAAAAAGCATATTATAATGTTTGATGAGAAAAAAGGCAATGGTAAGTTATAATTCTGCTAGATTAAAGAGGCAAAACTCTGCAGACAGAGTCAAAGGTCCTTGGGTGCCATGTTTCTTGACTTTATATTGTACATTGAGCTACACAACATTTAAATATCTAGAATGGAGAATAAGACATAGATAGAAGCAGCCTGCAAGTTGGTTTTGTCATAAAAATATCAGACAAGAAAAAAACTAAACTCCGTTGAATGGAATAGTCAGGCAGTCTTTGTTTTGAAGTAGATAACATCTAGCTGAGCTTGAAAGAATGGGCAGAATTTCACTAGGTTAAAACCACTTGCAGATTGTTGGAAGATACTCTAAACAGAAAATAGAAACAAAGACAAAGAAGGGAGGGAAAAAGCAATGCCTATCAAGCAGCAGCAGGTAACTGTATTCAAAAAGCTGGTCTGGGATTAGACAAATTTAAATTAGCAATAGGTCTACAGAGTTTCTCTACCTTGGCATTGTCAACATTTTGAGCTAGAAAATTTATTTTGAGAGCTGTCCTGTGTATTACAGGGTATTCGGCAGCATCCCTGGTTTCTACCGACTAAATGCCAGTAGCAAGTGCCTACTCTGTGACCAACAAAAATTTCTCCAGACATTGCTAAATGTTTCCCAGGAAGGCAAAATCACTCTGATTGAATAAGACTGGGCTAGAATCTGGATAGCAACTTGATTTTGACCCAAGGATGAACTCTAGCTAACAGAGGGTAATAACCTGAAGCACTAAGAAGGACTGATTCTAAGTCTAAGCTCTGAAGATCCATCACTGAAATCCACAAAAGATAGGGAGCAGTGAGAAAACCAACCTGAGCCAGAAGGTAGGTTTGGACCAATCCTTGTGACTGACCTCACAAAAGATGTCTGGAACATCTGCAAAGAAGTCTGAACTAAAATGGGGAGCAATGATTTTTCTGTTGTTTAAACTAGGAGACTGATAAAAATCCTGAGCATATACTAGTTATTAATCCAAGGACTATGTATAGGATGGATTAAAATCATCTACCAACTGAAGGCAGAAAGACAGGAGACAATAAGAAGTAGGTAGCAATCATCTGAGTGTGAGAAAAAAGAACCTGAAATACTGTGACAGATGTGAAAAAGATGGATGAATGATGTCTAAACTGAAGAATACCATCAAAAATTTAAATAAGTCAAATATACTTCATCCACTCTAAGCCTCAGGAAGCTTGAACTGTCACTGCAACTTAACTATGAGCAGAAAAGCTGCATGAGCTTGGTCACATTTGGTAAAGTTTAGTACCATAGGCAGACTCCTTCAAGAGTTTCTTTTATTTATTATTTTTAATTCCATGGACTTATGCAGCTGGTCATGACACTAGACCAGAAAAGGATTAATGAAATAAGTTTATAAATATTTATAAATTGATTTCATTTATGCAGTGATTTTTCTTTTTTAAATAGAGCAACTCGAGACTGTCAACATTTGAGCTATAAAAAGGGCAGTAACATACCCCAGTCGCTTAGAACTTGAGGCATCCTTCCATTTAGCACACCAACATCCTGTAAAATACTTCATGTGCCCAATGTGACACATGAAGTGTCACACAGCCTCTATTGCTGGGCTGTTTGGTAAAATTCACTTAGGGTATGAAATGATGCAATGCCATTCTAGTAGGTTCTGGAAGTCTGTCTCCTTACTCCTTTCTGTAGAGATCAATTGGAGTAAAGCATAATGGCTCAGAGACAGACCATGATGAAATCATAGCTTTTGAATGTATCACACTAAACTTCTTGTACTTTTTCTTTCCACTTTCAAATTAAGCTGATGATCTGAATAAACTTGCTTCCCACTTTAAAGAGACATAGTTTGAAGAAGTATTTAATTGTATTATCTACCAGTTTTCCTGTTTAGGTAGGGCTTTAATGAAAAATGAGATTAGAGAGAGAGGTAAATGACTTGTTATCTTTTAAAATGATGGAAATGAAGTAATGAAAAAATTGTAAATTAGGATGAAATAAACTCTATATAATTGCTTTACTCTAAAACACCTCTTTTACCAGTCATAGCTCACACAGGATCAAATGGGGTTTTTTTTGTTGTATTGTCCTTTTTTGTTTTCTGTATAAAGGCCACTAGAGTCTTCTGTAATAAATTCCCATTATGGGCACTAAAATTTTTAATTTATATTGTTGCTCCTTATATTGGAACAACTACTATCCTTCTGAACCATCTCAGCATCACTAAATGAGGCTTCTCAACTCCTCTCCCCACAAACTCAGGATAACCTAATTTATTTTTACTCAAAGAAAAATCACCTGCAGCTAACAGTATGGACCCTATTCTTGAAATTACTCCATGCCTAAGGTAATTGAAGTATTTACTTTAAAAACAGGAAATATTTAAATGATTTTATCAGTGGGGAGAATTTAGACACCCTGGGGGAATATATTTTATACTTCTCAACATCCCCTGGTCTGATAGTTTTGCTATTGCTTAAGCATTTGTGTCAAAAGATAAAGCTGGATATCAAAGACATAACTGATAGTCATTTTTCATCAAGACAGTCTACTTTCTCCACCTTCCTCCCAAAGACTACGTGATAGAAACCTCAAAAGCTCTGTCATTCCGTAAAACACCACCACCATACTGCACATGCAGTTCTCCATTGTAGGCCTTCTCTGAAATAAACAAGACTGAGTGGGGTCTTATCCTCAGCTTTTTTATTCCTGGTGCCTTCCTTCACCAAGGACCCAGGACAGCATATCCTATGGGACAGTGCCCAGAAAACCACTGGCATCCCACAAGGACTGCTATTATCAGGAATAAGAACAAGGGCTACATTTATAATCAAAGGAAACATGACTAGATCCCTGTTCTGGTTTAATAAGATAATTGAAAATTACCTCATGCAGGTGTTCAATGACCAATAAATATTTGGATGGTGGCCAATGGCCTGCGGATATACAAGTATTTGATTATGAAAGGATGTTTGGCTGTATCCCAGAAAGAACAGACAAAAAGGGGCAGAGTTACATACTCCCTTTTCCATGAATATGGCATGAGCACAAACACAGGTTGGGACAAGGTTGAGTCAGGGACAATCTGTAACTAGTTGGTTACAGTGATGAAATACTCAACCTGGAGTTGTTTTTCTGCCATGCCTTAACCAAGAGCAATCTGATTGGAAAGAGCACAGCTCTTATAGGGAAAGTTAAAATGAATGGCTGTGAAGACTTGGAGAGAGAACTCCAGATAATCAGTCAAGTTTTAATAATTTATTTTCACAAATGAGGACGATCTAGCACTGACAAATTGGGGTAAAATTTGGGAAAGAACACTCATCTCTATAGTCTCTTGCCTGAAAGAAGTCATGTGCATTTGTAACACCTTAGGATTAGCAATTTTTGAAAGTATATTAAGAATTATGCTTCTACAGTGATAAATAAAGAGTGATATAAGGAATAGTATTCTAGTAACTTCCACACTGGAATTTCTTATCTTTTGCCTGCTTACATATAAACCTTAGTCAAGGAAGCAATGTTACAAAATTCATTAATTTACTAAGTCAGAACTTATTTGGTTTGAGGGTTTTATTTTTGCTTTTCTTTTTCATTTTGGCCACCCAGGTGAAAGATTCACTGCAGCTGAGAAGCATCTTACCAATACTACATGTGTTTCTTGGGTGTATCCTGGACAAACAAAAAAAGCAGTTAAGTGTTTCTCTGTGGTTAGCTCAATTTCTTCCTCACGTTAGATGGGAGGGGAATGGCCACAGCCTCTAGGGATATCTGTTTAGGGGATATATGTTTAGTAATCATATTCATTCCAAATAGAAGTTGAAGAGAGAAAGAAAGAAGAGTAGAGATGATAGAAAGCAGAGAAAAATAGAGGCACTGAAAATTTTAAGAAGCAGGCAAGAAGTAGAGGCAATTTATTAGTTTAGTGTGTTTGTCACTCAGTCGTGTCCAACTCTTTGAGACCCCATGGACTATAGCATGCCAGGCTCCTCTGTCCATGGAATTCTCCAGGCAAGAATACTGGAGTGGGTTGCCATTACCTTCTCCAGGGGATCTTCAAAACCCAGGGGTGGAACCCAGATCTCCTGCATTGCAGGCAGATTCTTTACTACTGAGCCACCAAGGAGGTTCTCAGTGGAAGTTTGTGTTTCCACAAATGTAAGACAGTTCAACTAGGAATCAGCCAGTCTTCATTTCTATTATACTGAACCATATGCCATTGCTGATACTTCAATATGTTTGATATAAAATTGCTAAATCATATGACTTAACATAATACTAAAAATTGGGAGAAATTTATCCAAAAGTGCCACAGAAGAGTTGCTATCATTTAGATCTGAAGATCAAAGGATGTGTTTTGGAATAAATGACATGCTGGTTCAAAAGGAATGACTTTACACTTTTTCTCTCAGGAGCTGGCTAATTTATTACCAATGACTATATAGACCAGAAAGTAGCTAGGTCTAGGGGAAATGGAAGAAATAACTTTCCTAGATGCTCTACATCAAGAAGAATATTCAGTGAGTCTTTGCAATGGCCTTCTAAGTTCTGTGGGGGAGTTACAAGGATAACACTGCTTCTAGACTGGTACACAGAGCATCTAGTGGAAGGGAGAAAAGAAAACCATGAAGAGCTTCAGTGATGGGGAAATAAAAGGGTTCAATTAGCAATCACAGATCATTTATAGGTCTTGAGCCAAGTTTACAGGGAATGAAGCTTTATTTCCATTCACATTCTTAATCTTCTGGGTCTCAGCAGGGGTTGAAACAGTTCCATTTAAAAGAACAGGGCAATTATTAGGCCCTTTGAACTGCACTGCGTAGGGCAATTCCAGTGGGACAGTGTGTTTACAGGCAAATTAGTAGCTTCAGTGGTTTACTGTTAAGCTAACAAGTCATCAGAAGGGTCTGTCCCTCTAAGCACAGTCTCTGAAGGTATTCATAACTGTGATTCTGGGTTAGATAAATGGAGTAGTTGGTTAAAATCAGTGCACTTGGCCCCGTTCTCCCCTCACATCCTGTCCCCCAATGTGAGCATAGGGGCAGACTATCAGGACAGGCAATCTGCTATGGTGATGATCTTGTATTCTTAAACGTAGTTTTGAGTAATACTTTGCTACCTAAGAGATCTGACTAAATGAAGATCCACACTTCAATTATGCTCTTCAGAATGAGAGAAGACACAAAAGAAGGGCTGGAGGAAACCAGCTGGTGCAGAATTATGCAGTGCCCCTTCTTCCTGGCATTCTTCTGCCAGATACCCAGGAGGTGCATAAGAAGCACAAACCAGCTTCGTGCAGTCACAGACACTGGGGTCTGCAACCTCCGTAGCCAGCAGATTCCCCACTCTTACAGAGCTTACTAGCAAGGGAGGAAAATCTTTTGCTCTTGATAATTTATTTTTTTTCCCCCAGTTCTTGTATTATTTTCTTTTTTCTCCCTCACTTTTATACTCTCCTCAGTTCCAAACACACTCATATTTGGTGACCACTGTGTTTAGGGAAGATGTGGGCAGGACAGAGCTCAGTATTCTCCAACTATCGGTTTCAGGTTGACCATAAACAGATAAGTAATAGACTCTGCTACAGTATACCTTCCAGGGACTTAATTTGGAGTGTCTGTTTTCATCATGACACTGAAGACATCTACTTTATTTTATATATTTCAGTTTAAGACAGTACACTTTTGAAAGATACTCTTCATCTCTTTTATGTTACCTAGGTAAAAAGTTTATTGCAATGAAGACTACTAGATCTCTGTTACATTAGAATTCTTTTTTGGGGGGGAAAGGGGGTCAGGAGAGTGAGCTAATGTGATAAAATAGTGACAGAGGTACCTACCTGGATTTAAATAAAGACATGCCTTTTTTATTCTTCTTACTTGTGGGTGAATGAAGGTAACTTTTGTATGAAGGAACCTTTTCATAGACAGCTCTCTGAAACAGTAACATCAGTGCAAGGTTCCCTAATTAACGGACTGAATTAAAGGCTATTCATCCAAGAGAAGACTGCCAAACAGAGCACTGGAATGGTGGCAGCAAATGACTTTTCAATACACTAATCCAAATCACCTGTTGTTCTAGAAAAAGAAATCTGTGATGAATTTTAGTCATGCTCCTATAAATGCTGTGAGACTGTTAAAGATGGGATTTGCTATAGGCTCTGTCAATGTTTTCCTAGGACAAAGGAAAATGCCCATAAAAGAATGTGAATAAGTCAGGCTCATCTAAAAGCTGGAGTTCGTAGAAGAGACTAGGAGTCACCTCATGGAAACTTTGTATAGTGAAGACCTGGTCTGGTCAAACCCCACTACTGTGTGAAGCAGTAGTCAGCTTCATGGGTTCATTCATGTTCAACTGACTTACATTTATTTACTATTTATTAGTCAGTGCATAGGAGTATTAAACACTTCTGAATTATACACTTACGAATTACTTCTCGGATGAGAGAAGGGAGGAAAACATCCTTCGTCAAAAGCGTCATGGCTCTGCCCCATAGGAGTTCCAATTTCAACTCTTATTTTGTCCAGAAATGGCCTCTTCCTGCCTAAAGGCTCAAAACACCTCCCCCATGCCACACTGGTACCAAATGCTGACCGTGCAGAAAGGATGCAGCTGACAAAGCTTACAGGCCCAGATCATCCAGATGCTTGGGACAGAGAGCTGCAGCAACATGCAGCCATTCACAGCCATCCACAGCAACGAAGAAAGCAGGCAGCCAACACTGTGCAGAGCATACCAGAGGCAAAGCCTTTTTTGAATATCGACTGATCAAGACCAAGGGTTGCACAGATGCAAAAGCAGACACTAAGAATTCTCTGGATTTAGTAAATAGGCCCCAAGGATAGATCCAGGCATGATAACACAGACATGGGAAAATGCGAGCAACATGGGACAGACAAAGACTGGACCAGATCAGGAAAATTCCCTTATTCACATTACTCATCTTTCAGGGAGAAGAAACTGGGTATCACAACCTGCTGAATACATTTAATGCTTGATTCTACTGAGTGAAACTAAGTATACATAATTCTCATTCCAGAGGGTACAGTCTATCATTTTCCATAAACTCCTATATCATTTTCATAAAGTCCTCCTTATACAATCTTTTTCATCACTGTTAAATGTGGATATCTGGACAAGGTAGCCTCTAATTAACACTCAAGAATCTGAAAGCCAAAGGTGCAAAAACACAATCACCAATTTAAAAAGGCAAGCATCTCAGTGAATGTGAAAATATCCATTATGAACTGCTTTATTATTAGTGAAGAATAGATGAAGAATATTTGAGGTTACTGATCTAAAATAAAACAGATGTTAGCTGTAGGACTTAAAAAGAAAGGAAAAGGAAAAAAAGCAGTACCCACTACAGAATTCTATCTTAACAAGGGTAAATTCTGCCTAGAGGTGCTACTCAAGTCCATCAGCAAAATTCTAGTTCATTCAATGCCCATAGACCAAGAAAGTAAAAGGATAGTGACTCAACATTAAATTATTTTTTTTCTACTTAGTCTCTTGAAAAAAGCAGAATGCCTGCCCCTCATGGTATACCAACGAGAATTTCACGCCTCTGCAGAGGACTTGGTTTCAATTGCTCAGTCCAAGGAGACTATGAAAAGGCAGGTGCTACTTTAACTTGATGGCAGGAACCTTTGACTTGGTGGCAGGAAACGGCAGTCCTTTCAGCTAGAATTCAGGGGCTTCCCTGAAGGCTCAGATGGTAAAGAATCTGCCTGCAGTAGGGGAGACCTGGATTTGATTCCTGGGTTGGGAATCCCTTGGAGAAAGAAATGGCAACCCACTCCTGTATTCTTGCCTGGAGAATTCCAAGGACAGAGGAGCTTGGCGGGTTATACTCCATGGGGTCACAAAGAGTCGGACATGACTGAGTGACTAACACTTTCACGTTCAGCCAGAATAGGAGGGTGTTTTCAGTTAGGGGGAAAAAAAAAGTGTTCTTGCATTTCCTTTAGTCACCTGTCCCTACTTCCCAGGTTAGTGAAGAGACATTGAACACCGTGATTACTGTCATTGTATAGCAGTAACTTTATGACATTTGAATATAGTTGCATGCTTTCTTCTTAAATATTGGCAGTTACTGCTTAAATTAAATTTGGTTTGTGGGAGGATATAGGATTGTCAGATTTTAAGTTATAGTTCTTACTGATCAGGAGAGAAGTCAAACTCCTCTGGTTAAAAAAAAATAATAATAAAGAAATGACATTAGACTGACCACATGGATGCCCACCATTACCTGTGGACACAATAATAGTTAATCCCTGAAGGTCCATCTTTTAGTTTATACTGGAGGAAGTGCAATCAAGAGTAGGGAGTGGATAGAAAAGATAAAATGCACAAAGATTAAAATGGTGTCACTGTCCATTTATGACCCTATAATTTTACTGAGTCATTTAACGAAGAGATTGAACACAAACCCCATATAATTCCACACAAATGACCAACCCCACAAGTAAACTATGTGGCTTTATGCAAGCTGCATGACTGACATAAGCTATTTACCATTTTATCAGTGATGGAATAATAGAAGCAGGTGTTCCTGCTGCTCTAAGCAGAATACATTCACTAAACATTTTATAAATCTATCAGATTGTTGTATCAGTGATGTATTGTACTACTGCATTTTTCCTAGGCCTAAGTTATAAAAAAAATCACAAACCTCCTGCTAAGCTTCAAAGAGTGAGGTCCACATTTCTTAGGCTCCTTTTTTTTTTTTTTAATGCCTACTTACAAAAACAAACAAATAAGCTTTCCATTGTACTTGGAGAAATGTCTTTACATTAATTTGAAATGTGGAAAAAACCCTACAATTTCCCTGTGAGCAAGCCAACTTTCTAAGTTCTGGTTCATTTATTTCTCTTCAATATTTCAAAGCTTTGTGTGTTTGGAAACTTTTTTTTTTTTTTTTTTAACGCTGCAATTGTAGGCAAATGCAACGCTGATAAAAATGAAATCTGGGATTGAAGGTTTTGTCTGGTGACTTTCTATTGTTCACAGATCTCTTCTGCGGTTCCTCTTTGATCTAGAAATTCTTAAGCCTCAGCCAGTGCCAAGTCTCCGCATACACTCTAAATGTGCTCTCCTACAGAGGCCCAGACACCCTGTTCTCCAGCCCTCTTCCACACTGTGAGAGCTGGGGACTCTCTCCTTCAAATTATTTGCTGGAAGCTGATTGGCCCACAAACTAGCACACACGAACAATGGCTTAGCCCCTGTCACAAAACGGTGCTTCTCTGCAATGATGGTCTCCTGGGACTCTGGGCCAGAGCTGATGACCTCTGCAGTCAGCGCATGGGCCCACAGAATACACATGCTATTCCCTGAGAGAATACATAAATGAGTAAATATAAGAATAACAGGACAATGGTAGAGTTGCAGAAAACTGGCTGTGCCTCCTGAGGGTGGTGAGTTGGTGGAAACCAGGGAAGAGTCCATATTGGTGGTTCTTAAGTTTTCCTATTCCTGGACCTGAAGTCAGGGAAGGACTGTGACCAGGGAAGGATGGGGAGGCTTTCTCGGCCCTAAAGGGGAGACTGGCGGTGACTCTGTCGCCCTGATAGCTGAGTCCAGAGCTGGCTCAGGGGAAAGTGGGGGTCTCAGGGTGTTTTTCATCCCATCTAACTCATCTGACTTAGAGAAGCACCTCCAGAAACTACCAGAGATTTTACCAATCTGAAGAGTACTTCCTTCAACCCAAGCTCTGGTGGTCACATTACCACATTACTTAAAGTCTCAGTTTGATACTGAGGAGAAAAGTATCAATTTATTGATGACAGTTTGGGATTTTTCAAATAAAGAATAAGTAACAGTGAAGGGCTTGAGGCACAAAGACACCACTAAATTGAGTTTGTATTGGTTTTGAAAGGAACTTCAAAAGTCAGAGAAGCAGAAATAAACTCAGTTCTCATGAGATGCTTGTTAGGCACTCCAAAGGACTTTCTGACTAGAACGCATCCTGGGTAATGGATTCCATGACTCAGTGGGCATCAGACCAGCCACGGGTTTTCCAGATGGATATGTTTGTAGGGATACACTTTGATCTTTGGTGGACTCTTCTGGGCCACAAGAAGACAAGTTGGAGAAAAAAGAAAAGTAACCTAAGGAAACAAAGCACACAGTTTTTAACCCGGGATACAGTTGATTCAGAGAAGGCAATGGCACCCCACTCCAGTACTCTTGCCTAGAAAATCCCATGGACAGAGGAGCCTGGTAGGCTGTAGTCCATGAGGTCGCTAGAGTCGGACACGACTGAGTGACTTCACTTTCATGCATTGGAGAAGGAAATGGCAACCCACTCCAGTGTTCTTGCCTGGAGAATCCCAGGGATGGGGAAGCCTGGTGGGCTGCCGTCTATGGGGTCGCACAGAGTCGGACACGACTGAAGCGACTTAGCAGCAGCAGCAGCAGCACAGCTGATTCTCATATTGCTGCCATCCTTGGGTCTCTACGATACACAGCCAGGGTGAGTGTTCCCACCACAGATGTGCAGCGATGCTGGCCTTTGGACATAGGGTTGGGCAGCTGTAAACTTTTCAAAATTCCATGTGGTGGTATCATCTGACACAGCTGATAGGTTTTGTCTTCATTGTTGTTTTAGTATTGTTACTATACAAAAACATGTAACAGTAACAGACTACGTAGATATATTTTAAAGGAACTAATTCTGATTGAGTGGTGCTTCATATATATTTCATTTAAAGCCTTCAAAATACCATCCTCCTCTCACCACAAGCTCTACTGTTATCTTCCGTTTACAGTGAGGACCGAAACGTCTCACAAACCTGCAGCAGAGCCTGGACCAGAGCAGAATCTGACCCTGGAGTCCATACTGATGGTCGCATGACACAACCAATGAAACGTTTCCTAATACACTCTCAGAAGATTCACAGAAAGGACTCAGGATGTCCTTGGTGATACAGCAAATATGAATCCACCTGCCAAGGCAGGAAACACAGGGCCAGGACAGGATCCCTGGTCTGGGAAGATTCCATATGCCTCAGGGCAACTAAGCCTGAGAACCACAACTACTGAGCCCTCGTGTTCTAGAGCCTTTGAGCCCCAATAACAGAAGCCACTGCAGTGAGAAGCCTCCATGAAGAGTAGTCCTAGCTCACTGCAGCTAGAGAAAGTCTGCATGCAGCAACAGAAGACCCAGCACAATCACAAATAAGTAAATAAAAAATAAAATTGCCAGGGCTTCCCTGGTGGCTCAGCGGTAAAGAATCTGTCTGCCAATGCAGGAGACACTGGGTTCGATCCCTGATCCGGGAAGATCCCACATGCTGCCGGGCAACTAAGCCCATGTGCTACAACTATTGAGCCTGTGCTCCAGAGTCCAGGAGCCGCAATTATTGAGCCCACGTGCTGCAACTACCGAAGCTCAAGCGCCCTATAGCCTGTGCTCTTCAGTGACAGTGGCCCCATGATGAGAAGCCCACACACCACACACAGTGAGTAGCCCCTGCCTGCTGCACCTAGAGAAAAACCGGCTCAGCAACAAAGACCTAGCACAGCCAAAAACAAAATGTATAAATAAAATCATAAAACAAATTAAAAAAGACTATGTATCAAATAAATTCTTCAAATAAATAATCAAATTGTTATAAAAAAAAAAGAAAAGGACCTACCAAATTATAATTTCCTCTATTTAACACTTCCCTAATGACTAACTGAAGGTCCAGCTTCGTGAGAATAAGGTAGCTGTGTGCAGTGCTTCCTGGAAGTGCTGTGTCGGGTTTCTGAAACCTGTGTTAGCGACATGAAGGGGCCAGGACAACAAACACCTCTCACCCTGCTCTCTGCAGGGCCTCTGTATATCAATGCTTGAAGGTAAAAATCCGATTTTCAGACTTGCCAGATTTCTGCAATTAAATCAACAAATCTCTAAAGGCATATTGCAGGGCTGTTTCTCATAAAGCTCTGAAAGGGTAAATCATTTCTAAAAGATAATTTTCTAACATCTTGAAAGCAGCCTCAGTATGCTAACTCACTAACAAATTACAAAAGACCCGTTATAACTTTGCATTCTGCACCATCTAATGTGTATGAAATCTAATGAAGCTACTTCTTTCTACTTATGAATCCCTTTCCAAGTAAAAAGAAAAGCATCCTAAGAGGAAGTATGAAAAATATATAAGTTGGATCCCAATCCAGGTCAAATTTGAGGAAACTGAAACCTTAGATTGAAATAAGTAAAATGCCTATTATGCCTTTTTTTTTTTTCTATTTGCAAACATACACAGCCACACACACAGACAAACACAGACACCATTTATCCCCTCTAATTAAAAAAGTGTTTTCAAAGGCCACTGCATGCAAATTATCTAAAGTAGGCAAGAGATCTTCAGAGTTAAACTTTCCTCTAGTCGAACTAAGAATGTCTATGGCTATGTTGTTTATCTAAATTCTGATCTACATTCTTTCCAGAGCTGTTCAGATTTTTGTTAATTAGGTCCATTAACTTATGTGGCAAAACAGTTTCACAGTAAGACCATAGCCTTTTCTTAATGCTGTGAGATACAGATTTAAAATAAAGCCATATACGGCCAGAAAATATTTTTACTCTTTTTCTTGATAGCCTCGACAAGTTCGAGCTTGCCTTGAATTTTCCATGGGGATAAGGTGTGAGTAAGATTTCCACACCTGCAGGTGTACATTTGTTATTATGTCCCTCCAGACATTTTCTTTTCTTGGAATTCAAATATTATTTCTAGAGTTTCTGAGAGCTTAGGTTTGAGTATTTGTCTAACTCCTCCTAATGATAAGTATGTATGATAAATTTTAAAAGATATGTAGTCTAAAATGGACTTTAAGAGCTATCTTTAAAAATATTTAAAAACTCTTGTAAAATGCTAAAAGGTGAAGAATATAAATAACAAATTCAATGATCAGGAACAGTAAATATATTTTTTGCCTATAAGCCTCAAAAAAGTGTATTAAGTAACCAAAATTCTTATTAGGGTAAACAAATGTAATAGCAGCTAGCATGCATAGAGTGTATCTACTATTATCCTAAGTGCTTTCTGCTAAGTATTAGCTAGGTTTCTATTTTTCAGCTGAGGAACCTGAGGCGCAAAGAACTGGAGCAACTGCATAAGATCATGCAGCTAACAGTTGGACTTGCTACTGAATAAAGAGAATCTAAGTCTAAAAGACAGGCTTTTAACTACCCCTCACACTGTCTTTGAACATAGATTTAAATACTAAGAAATCCTCTGGATCTTAGGCTAGTGAGTTAAAAAAAAAATTTTTTTTATCAAAATAACTATGTATAAAGGAAAGGACATGGCTTATTTCAGTGAGATAGAGGGCAAGGGGTAGCAGGGGGACACCTAAGCTTCAACTCTAACAAATGAGGAGTTCGGGAGAGTGTTTCAGGAAGGACTTAGCGCATTTCTTGTGTGTCTTTGGTCTTCTTTGTGGTCTGTGGTGATTTTCCATCTCCAGGTGCAGAGACAAGCACAGAGCCCCTGCACTCTTTACAGAGAGAGTAAGTGCTGAGCAAGTCTGTTTGAAACATATGTCTTTTTGAAAGTTTAATGGAGGCTTTTTCCCCATTCTCCTTGTTGCTCTTTAGGAAACAGGCTGCATACTTTCAGGGACGTCGGCCTTACCTTGTTCTCCTAGAAGAGGCAAGCGCTCCATGTTCCTAAGGAAAAAACGATCACTTTGATCATGCTGCCTGTATGTCAGACTCGCTTCATGAACAATACACTTATTTTAAAAGTTTGTTCTCACTAAAGAAAACCAAGTGTATTGCAGAGTTTGGAGGAAAGGCACATGTACATCTTTTACAACAATGTTCCTGAAACCTGTCAGAGGTGACCCAACAGTATTATCTTTAAATATATGGTCATCCTCAACCAATAAAACACCTCGAAGCATGTTCTTTAGGTCCATAACCAACCTCAATAATAATTTATTTTCAGTTACAAGTAAAGACAGCTTTAACTCAATGTTCTAATAAACAAATGGATTAACAACTGGGAACTAATTGTCACAGTGGGACAGTGTGAAAGGTTTGTCATCATGGCCTTTATTGTCAACAATTAATTTTCATATTGCGGCAAAATATAACCTTGGGAGCCCAATAGAATTTTAAAAAATCACTTTGTACTCACATGTAGAGTTTATATGTTTTAAATAAATTTTGGTATTTTAAACTTTCTCAGTCTCTTTAAAACAACTAGTCAAACCTCCTTGCTATTAATATCTTGGGTGAAGCCATAAAAATACCATTTTCAAAGAATAGATGGGCCCTATTCCTGGGCAAAGTACTTTCAATATTTTATAGATTTATACTTTAAGATTCATATCACAAATCTTTAAAAATCTGTACTTGTTTAAAAGCAGAATACATTGAGAGACAAACAAAAATAACATTAAAGTAGAAGCAGACTAGCAAAATAAACATTCCTGTTAAGAGGAAGCTCTTATAAAAGCATGCTAATAAACCCAAATAACACTCAGAGCACATTGCTAACAGCAAGTTAAAATACTGCTGAGATTTGGGGAAGTAATTAGCACCCAAATGCACCATGAGGGGCTACCTGGGTGACTTTTCTTTTTCTTTTAAAGGGAAATAACAAAGGTTCAGTCTTGGATAATTAAATATACAGAGGATTCAAAATTCATTTACTAGACATGAACAAAGGTTCAGTAAGTATCTCTCCAGTAGCTGGGGGGAATTGGGCAGTGTGGTTTTGACTGGGGCTCTTTGCCTCACGTAACTTTCTTTACAATTATTACTCTTTGGATATTAGCCTCTTTCTCAGCAGTGTGAACTGCCATCCTCAAAACAACTGGATAAGCAGGTAGGAGAAAACTTCTGAGACACAGCTGTCACATCACTTGATTTTTCTTCATCATCCCTCCCTGAGAGGGAATAATGAAAAGAACATTTCCCTAACAAAATTTCTGGCATGGGCACACTGAAAAGATAATTGGAGGCTTCATATAAATCAGTTTGGCTGAACTTAGTAAAATGAAGCCAAACAAAAATTACCCCCCAAATGGATTAAATTCAGTTAAATCACCGGAGGACCCTTGTGTCTATTTTTGATGTGTACAGAACTGAACACTCTTAGAGCCGATATCAAAGGCATCTGATCAAGAGGCTGCTCTGCCACATACGAGCTAGGGCTCAGAGTGTGATGAACGAGAACACACGTTTTGGACAGTGGTAGAGCTGGGTCTGTTTTCTGGCTGGATCACTTGGTACTTTGAGTGAATCTATCTCAAACATCAGTTTTCTCATTCCCAAAATGTAGATGATAACACACGTCTCCTACATTTCTTGGGAGAACCAATTGAAATAAGATAAGGAAACAGTATAGAACTTGATACACATAATCCAGTGGCAACTGCTTGCAACAATAACAATCATTATTATTAACCTCATACAAGAAACCAATTAGAATAAAACACTGATATGATGGAGCTGTCCGGAAGCAGACTGTTGTCTATAAAGAACTTGGGATTTAGATTCAGAAAATCTAAATTCAGAACCCCAGCTCTGCTGCTAGGTAACTGAGGGACTTGGGACAGTTACATTATTACATTTCAAATAATGTCAGTTTGAAAGTGCCTAGTATTTAGAACTTCCCCAATAGCTCAGTGGGTAAAGAATCCACCTGCCATACAGGAGACATGGGAGACATGGGTTCGATCCCTAGGTTGGGAAGATCCCCTGGAGAAGGAAATGGCAACCCATTCCAAGTATTCTTGCCTGAAAAATGTCACACACGGAGGAGTGTGGCGGGCTACACTCCAAAGAGTCACAAAGAGTCAGACGTGACTAAGTGACTAAGCATAGTAACAATTATTAGCAGAAGCTCAATCTTTCTGTAGAGCTCCAATTATAAGAGTCTCTTTTAGGAGTTATGACACAGACAAACGAGGTCAGCAGCATGTTCTATGTCTGTAACTAGCATGAATTTGGCAAAAATTGGTCTCTTAGATGTCAGTGTTACAACTGATTTTTAAAAGGCAAGAAATCACTTTCTTCTTAATGCAAGCTCATCATTCCCTGTAAATTTGATATACTCCCCTTACAGTGTGAAAAGTTATTGTAACATTACCATTTGATATTTGTGTCCACATCATTTGACAGAAGCAAAGTCTTAAGCCTATAAATAAGGTTACCATGGAATAACTGATAATTGGACATGTTTAAATGTTTTTAAATTCCCATAAATAAAGCATTTGTGTACACTGTCAAACTAGGGGCAGGTTTTATAGACAGATGTCTTATATGCATACACTCAACTTATAGTGAATATGAAGAAACAAGTTCAGCTGAAATTCTTTCAATTGAGTTTTAAGTGCCATGCTGCTGCTAAGTCACTTCAGTCCATGTCCGACTCTGTGTGACCCCATAGACAGCAGCCCACCAGGTTCCTTCATCCATGGGATTTTCCAGGCAAGAGTACTGGAGTGGGGTGCCATTGCCTTCTCCGTTTAAGTGTCATAAGAAATCCAAAAAAGTTAGAATATGCACATAATTCCCTGTGCAAGAAATTCGGTATTTAGGAGATTATGCACGATTCATGAATGTGATATCACAAAGAACAAAAGAAGAAATAGGTTGACTTCAAGTAAGAGAACTTAAATGGTTTTCTCTTCTGATGAAACAGATTTAAAATATTAGCAGAGGGAGTATAAATTAAACCTAAAGCAAATAATAATTCTATCATGAAAAACTTAATTGAACCTAGGAGCTAAAAGAGAATTTTTTCATATATAAGGTTAGAGTAAACTAATTAAGATATTTTCCTCAAACCAAAATCTCACATGTATAATTCTTAGCCCTATTCAGAGTTAAGAGAAACAGAGTGGACTTTCACCATTAAATCAAATGAAACTATGTCAAAAGCACAAGGAAGGGAGAATTGAGGATGGAACCTGAGCTGTCTTCTTGATTCAGCTCTGGTTGTAATATTTATGACCTAAAGGAGCCAAGATTCAGCCTTCATTATAAATGCTGCCACAGAGCCTGCTAATTTAGGTAAAATGTAATTTGCAAGCTAGTTGTCTCAATAAAGTTCACAGACTCTTCACTATCCCTTTCTGACTCTTCATTCTTACAACACCCAAGTGAAACAAAGCCATGTCAAAGGTTAATCAGATGCTTCCTGAGGACTTGCAAGGGTAAAGTCATTCAAGAGAGACAAAGAAACTCATACAGAAGAAGGCACCTGGTCTATGAAGGTGACACTGGGTCTTCAAGTCCTTTGCTTATAATTTATCTGGGGAGATAGGATGAAAACACAGAATAATTAGTGCTATGAAAAGTGCCTGATACCTAAATGGTGTTTAATTAATGCTCACTAATGAATAAAAAAAGAATGACTGAGTGAATGAATATATTAAAGTACTACTAATAAAGCAATATACAATAAATGACAAACTTCAAGGGACTAGGCCATCCCAGGGGACTGGAGAGAACAAGGAAGACATTACTGAAAAGGTGGAATTTGGCTAAGATTTTAAGGACAGGTTTTAGACATGTATATGTGAATATATATATCTGTATATATATTCACATTTATATTTACTATATTAATTGGCTTTTGGGCTTCCCTCGTGGCTCAGATGGTAAAGAATCTGCCTGCAATGTGGCAGACCTGGGTTTGATCCCTGGGTTGGGGAGATCCCTGGAGAAGGGAATAACTATCCACTCCAGTATTCTGGCCTGCAGAATTCCATGGACAGAGGAGTCTAGCAGGCTATAGTCCATGGAGTGGTAAAGAGTCAGACACAACTGAGAGACTTTCACTTCACATTAATTGGCTTTTATCAGGTAATAATAAACTTATCCTGAGTGGTAATGTATACAAGGAATTCATTTACCAATAAAGAAAAATAAAACAACAAAACTTTAATTGTAAAATCATATTATTCTAGTTAATGGTTGATTCTGGATAAATGCCCTCAAAATGAAGATAAGAATTATGCTTCTGATATTTTCACCTACTGCCAAATAGGAATGATAATATTTATTTTCTACTGTCACTAGGCACCGATATTAATAATAATATTAAAGTATCTACTGATTACAAAATGCAAAACAGTGATAACAACTCTTGATATGACCCGTCACAAATTCACTAAACTCTAAAGAGTTTCTTTGGTAAAAAAAACCAACACTATGTCAATTACCTTTCAAGAGATCTCTGCTATTTGCAATTCTCTTATTGCACTGCTGCTACTCTTCTACATGTTTGCCATGACCAGTGTACTAAACACTGTGAAAGCCTAGTTTCTTATCATTTTCAAGCCTGTAGAATCTGCTAATAATTTTCTGCTATCAACTAGTTTGATGGTTCCTACACTGAGGAATGAAAGCGATCTCTTCCTCCATCCCCATCACCATCTACTTGCATGCATATTTTAAGGACCAGTGGGACCTCTGCATATATTTTAAGTGTCTGGGTAATGATAAAGAACAATTTGCAAGGCAAATGCATTTATCAGCCTGATCTCTTGACCTAAGGTTTTGAAGATGTTTGCTGAGAACTTTGGGCATAAACACTGGTCTTTGGATCTCTACTGTCTTCAAAATTCTAGTTGTGTTATTTTCTTTGGCTTGGGAAAAGCAGCAACTTAAAAGATTCATAAGATAAATATGAAAAAATAGCATAAATGAAGATATGCTGGCATGAAAAAAATTCATTCTACAACAGGATTAGTAAAAATGAGCAAAAAAATTCTAACCATTAATAACCAGAAAAGTAGCAAAAGCTTAAGATTTTGTCCTCTCCTAGTCAAAAAATAGGAATCTTAATCAAAAGTTTGGAATTAGAGAAGAAGATCTTTCCTCTGATTTGTTACATTAATCTTCACCAAAATTGTACTTTAATTCTGGATACTGCAAAGAGTGACATTAAGTAACTGTGTTCTAGAGGAAAAGAAATATATACTGTGCCCCTCTAGTAAAACTGTTTTTAAATTCTAATAGAATTTCAAGGTTATTATCTATTTCAGATCAACAGTGGGGGTCAGAGTTCACAGCAGCCAGAATTTACAAACCTCCAATGGGTTTTGATTGACAGCAATCAGCATCTCTTCAGCATCACTGAGGGAACAAAGTACAGGTCAAGACAGCGGGCGATTTCATCTGTCATTTTTAATTATCTAAATGATATTCACAGACAAAACCTTTCCCATCCATCAGGGCATCACATTACCATAGACAATGTTTGTTTAAAGAAGAGGCCATAAAATCAAACAATTATGAATGCAGACAAGCCTTGCTATTGACTGCATAAATAATCAAGCAAGAGTTTCAAAACTCTCTGCTAATGAATTGGTAGATTGCTGGCAGGAAGTGGCAAGTAATAATATAGCCAACAGTCTAATGTTCTTATTGACTTTTACTGAAGCTTGACTACAGTCTCAAAGATTCAAAAATGACGTCAAGTGAGGTTTCCATAGGAGCAGTATTGATAGCAGTACACAGCTAAAATACAAGTAGTTAACTCTTGACCTTAAGGTAGGACCAGAGATCCCCCGAGAGTGCTGAAATGCTTCCAGTGTAATATATCATGAACTGGGCCAACAACCGCAGGGACCCTGACAGCATTAACACACAGGCAAGGGGCCCTTCTTTTGCCACATGTAACACAGAAATCTTTAATAATTCAGCAGCAATCCTCAAAATTAACAATATTTCAGTGTGTTACATAAGTAAAGTTTTCTACACCCCCCCCCCACCTTTTTTTTTTTGGCAACTGTGAAGGAAGAGTATATACCTACAAACCATGTCATTGATAGCAGCTAGCTGAAGTGGAAAGACCTGGAAGCACAGAGGCTCCAAGATGGCACAAACAGTCCAACAGAACTTGAAAGATGTAATGCATAGTTGTGGACAATGTCCATCCTCTGGCTAATGTATGCCCTCCATAGAAATGCAAATTAGTGGTATCTGTCTTTGTAGCCAACTCCTTATTCCTTTATTTGACTATCTTCATAAGGAGTCTCTCCTCCTTGGTTTTTTTTTTTTTTTAAACTATCAGTAAATAGGGTGACCCTAGCTTAAGAGATACCATTTTGACGTCTTACAGAAAATGACCAATGAATAACACACACATGAAGTAAAACATCTTGATATAGAAACTCCTTATTAATAAGCTGCTAACTGACAGACATTACCCATTACTTTCCCACTCATCACTTATCTCAACATACAAAATGCTGTCATACTATTTAGTACAAAATCACTTTTAAAATAAGCATATTTACCTTGAAAAATATATTCCAGAGAAAGGAAAATTTCTTGATATCACAAAGAAGGATTTAAGGGAACAAATTTACACCTAAGAGTTCACCCCAGCAAATATGATTTCCTGCTTATTAGCAAGTCACAATCCACAGTCATGGCCACAAGACTGATAGGCTCGTTCTCTGCTGTTAACCTCCAGGTGTAAAGTACACATTTCATGAATTGAGAAGACATGGAATAGGAAAGGAAGAGAAAACATGGAGTGGAGGAAGGCAAGATTCAATGGACAGAGTGAGGGGTTAAACAGGGTAACATGAATGGTAAAAGGTAAAATCTGTCTTTGTTTTAATAGGGACTATGGAAACCACACAATATAACACAATTTCTTCAATCAGCTTCTAGGGGTTTGCCAGGCTTCCAGACCTTTTGGAAATATGGAAATAGTCATCAAAGAACACAAAAGAGTGTTCTACTATTAAAAAAAAAGATACTGATATATGTCTTGGGCTGATAAATTCCTAGTTCAATTCCAAGCTTCACTACTTCTTAAGCTATTATTGCATTGCTTATTATATTAAAATTAGTGTTAAAAAAATAAAAAGCATAGTCACCAGCATCAGAGAGACCTACACAGGCCCTATTTTCTTCATCAAGTGACCTTGATCCTTTTTTCTCTTATCTATAAAAGATATGGGAATGCTAACAGCTATTTCACTGGGAGGTTGTGAACATTAAATACTCAGTTATACAACACCTAACAAATGCTCCGGAGAAGGCGATAACACTCCACTCCAGTACTCTTGCCTGGAAAATCCCATGGACGGAGGAGCCTGGTAGGCTGCAGTCCATGGGTCGCTAAGAGTCAGACACGACTGAGCGACTTCACTTTCACTTTTCACTTTCATGCATTGGAGAAGGAAATGGCAACCCACTCCAGTGTTCTTGCCTGGAGAATCTCAGGGACGGTGGAGCCTGGTGGGCTGCTGTCTATGGGGTCGCACAGAGTTGGACATGACTGAAGAGACTTAGCAGCAGCAGCAACAACAAATGCTCAGTAAATAGTAATTCCTTCCTTTTTCTTTTAGTTTATAATTGCTTAATATGTGCATGTTACAATCCACAGATAATTCTCAGAGCAGGAAAAATGAGTTGCTTTTTATTTCTGTATGCTGCTGCTGCTAAGTCACTTCAGTCGTGTCCGACTCTGTGCGACCCCATAGACGGCAGCCCACCAGGCTCCCCTATCCCTGGGATTCTCCAGGCAAGAACACTGGAGTGGGTTGCCACTTCCTTCTCCAATGCATGAAATTGAAAAGTGAAAGTGAAGTCGCTAAGTCGTGTTCCAATCTTAGCGACCCCATGGATTGCAGCCTACCAGGCTCCTCCATCCATGGGATTTTCCAGGCAAGAGTACTGGAGTGGGGTGCCATTGCCTTCTCCGTTTATTTCTGTATAGACTATGGCAAAGGCATCATCACCTACATATCCTAGAACTATTAAGATAATCTATTAGTCAAACTAACTTTCTCAAATCTCATAAGAATTGTAGTTAATTTAACTTGTTTTCTTGGGAATTCTCTGGTAGTCCAGAGGTTAGGACTCCACAAGCACTGATTGGGGGACTAAGCTCCTAAAAACCATGTGGCCAAAAAAATAAATGAAATAAAAAAAAAATTAATTAACTACTTTCTTTAAATTGAAAATGTTAATCCTAATCTGAAAATAAAGCTCTAGAAATGTTTCAGATGCTGATTTATTAGGAACTATTTTTATTCAATAAAAGGATCATCTTCATCAATACAACTATTCTCTTATTCATTTGAAATTCAATTAGTCACTTTTAAATTGTGGTATGTTTGGGATAAAGTATATCTGGGAGTTTGATCCAAGACCTTCTGCTGCCATCAATACACCAGGGGTGAACATTTCTCTGAAGTTCCGGAAGAGCCAAGAAAAATAAAATGGCATCCCATAGGATTAACGGCAAGGTTATTACCATTGGCCTCACTTTGTGCTTTTTTTTTATATATGACCATAAAAATGTCAACGCAATGTCTCTCAGCCCTGGAAAGAAAAGATCACCTCTCTTTTTCTGTCTCTTTCTCTCTCTACTTCTCACTCTCTTCTCTCACAATCAAAAATTAGAAGAGCTTTTGAGATAGAATGAACTTGAATGAAAATTAGTTAATAATGTTGGTAGTTAATTAAGACATAGACCAAAGATCATGGACTTCTGCTTTCTCTCTATTTAAATACCTACTCTTGTCTCTTAATACTTGACCATTTGCTTTGGTATGATGATGTTTCAGACATCTGTGCCTTAGAACCCTGCTTATTATTACCTTCATGGACATTAAGTAGCTCAAATGAATACATAATGTAAATGGTAGGGACTTCTGAGGAACAAAACCTGTAAATGTTCCAATGTACACATTTGTGAAAGAAAGTGCAGGATATATGGTGTGTCTTTTTAGATCACTTTAAGAAACAGAGCTATATTTTCTACATTAAATTGCAAAAGACGGGGGGCATGCAATTATTTTCATTTCAAGAGAGTTCAGGGATGACATGCAATGACAAAATAAGAAAAACAAACCAAAGGGTGTAACCCTTCTATTCCAAGTGTAAGTATAGATTCTAGATCCTAAAAATGCAATGGAACATACAAACGCAGATGCATACTTTTCTCCACGTTTTAAAGACAAGAACATAACAGCACAAAATTCCAGGTATATACCAGGCAAAGATTAAAGCAAAGGAAAATGCATTTAGAGGGGGGCGTCCATCGTTTACACACTTGGTGCAGAACACCCTACAAATTGGCTATTAGACCTGCCCTCATCTCTCTACAGATGCAGCCACAGCTGGACCAGATCTATAATGTAATAGGGGGATGAGGTGTCTTTGGATAAGGGCCAGCATCTTAATTCCTGTTGAAAGAAATATTGCTGATAGAAATATTGACTGCTAAATTATTCTGAAGCAAGAACGCATTCTTCTTTTCTCTATCACTCTAACTTCTGATATAGTAAGCCATAGTCTCCTACATTTTTTTCCCCGATTGCTATCTACAGGGAGGCAGCACTCTTTCTACCATATTAGTGCTAGGAGTCTTCTTTGCATCTTTGTCCAAGTGGCAAAAGACAAGGAGAACTAGGTGCCAAAAGTCCTGAAAGGAAGCTTGTGTTTTTCTGCCCTAAAATACAACCACATCTAATTAAAAATACTCAAAGTATAATAATTGTTTGTCTTTATTACTGAGCAACTGTATTCTGAATGGATGAATCCCTTTCCACCTATCTTGGGTTAATTTTACCCACATCTAATTTACTCTATCCAGACTCTGAAAATTCTGCTTTATTTCTCTTTTTTAACATGAGGCAGTCTAGATGACATCTGAAGAATAAAATTCTTTCCATGCAACAACATTCGGCTGACAGATGACCATATGACACCCTTCAAACAGTACAATATGTCACTATCAGAACACGACTGCTGGGAAGTGTATATTCAAGGTAATATTTAATGTTCAAGTCAAAACATAATGGAATTATACCAGCACTTAGTATGAACACACATAAAGAGAGGAAACAACATGCCTCACTTAAAAATTATGTGTTTGGGGTACAAAAAGGAGAAAAATTGTTATATTTTATAAACAGGAGCCAGCGAATCATGTCTTAGCTCTAAAATGAAATGCAAAACAAATATAAAGCTTGTTTTTTTTCCCCTAGGATGAAGAAAAATGATAAAGTTAACCTCTTTGCTTCCTCTTAATGTCACACTAAAATGTATTCCATAAAATTAAGATTGCAGCAGCCCCTGCTGAAACCATTGCAGCCCTACTCGATTCAAGGGCTACAGCAGCGCCATTCCATAAATGACAAGATGAAGAAGAACAGGCCTGAGCTGTTCAGTTCTTTCACTTTTTAGGGTGAACTTAGAATTTAATATGAAGTTCCTTTTCTAATAATGCACAGATTTTGAGGTGACAAGGAAGGCCAGGGAATTATCCCTATTGCATTCTCATGGCAGGTTCCACCTGTCCTGTGGTCAAGCTGGTTTCAAAGGTTTCTTGAGAGAAGAGACTTGGTCATTACTAAAAGTATACGTATAATTTCTAAAATAAAGTACCTATGGTAGAATGTTTCATAACATTTGCTCCAGATGATTAATATTTTTATATTCCAAATGAATTAACAGTGATCCCTCACTTTGTTTTAAAGTGTTATCATTCTTTACCTCATTATACAGTCTTGGCAAGAGTGTGCTCTATATCTTGACCAAGACATCTGCCTTTTTAAGGACAGAATACTCTACAGTGTCTTTTGCAAGATTGTTCCTTTCATTAGCTCTGTGAAGCTTAAGGGTCTACTGCATAAGCAGGGGTGATATACACCATAAAGGTGAGATCCAAGAATGATGATGATAAAAACAGTAATAAAGGCACCAGATTTGAAGCCCTTACTATTTGCCAGGCATTGCACAAAGGGATTGTCGTGGATTATATTATTTAATTCTCACAGCATCCTGTGAAATAGATATGATGAAAATCTGTCTTAAAATGTGAGATCTGAGGAGCGGGGTGGGAGGGGGATTCAGGGTGAGGTGGGGGACACATGTATACCTGTGGCCAGTTCATGTTGACGTATGGCAAAAACCGTCACAATATTATAAAGTAATTATCCTCCAATTAAAATTAATTAATTAATTTTAAAAAGTTTTTTAAAAAAGTGAGATCTCCTCGTAAGTACTACACAGAGCACAGTCTCCCTAACAGGTTCTCTGGGTTCAAACTTGAGCTCTACCATTTGCTATTTCTATGTTAGAAAGGGTTATTTAACCTTTCTAAACTTTAGTTTCCCAGCCGGTAAAGTGCAATAAGATGATTTTTTCCCTGAAACATCTCCCAACTCTGTCTCTACTGTAACCTCACCATCACCCCCCAGGTCAGGCTTATCACCTTTGCCTGAGACTGTCCTGACTGCTGCTGGTTGTCCCCCTGCCTGCATGCTCTTTTTCCTCTCCTATTTACTCCCAGGGAGATCCCAATTAAGCCTTCAGGTTTAATTTTTTTCATGGCTCTCCACTGCCTTCAGGGTAAAGTCAACCCCTAAGCACTGGCATTTGATTTCAACTAGACTCCCCTCCTGACTCTCTTTTACCTGCTGTGCTGAAGTCACTATCTGAATGGCCCTCTCCCTTATGCGTATGTTCCGTGAAGGAGGGAGATGTCTTACTCAATATCCCCAGGACCCAGCTCTCAATAGCACAAACAAGCATTCAATAAGTGTTTTTTCAAAAAAATACATGCACGCCAATGTTCACTGCAGCCCTGTTTACAACAGCCAAGACATGGAAGCAACTTGAGTGTCCATCAACAGAGGAATGGAAAAAGAAGATGTGGTACATACATACAATGGAATATTACTCAGTCGTGAAAAGAACAAAATAATGCCATTTGCAGCAACATGGATGGACCCAGAGATGATCATACTAAGTGAAGTAAGTCAGGGAAAGACATACATCATATGACATTGCTTATACACAGAATCTAAAAAAGAAAAAAAGGGTACAAATGAACTTATCTACAAAACAGAAATAAAATTAGAGATATAGAAAACGAACTACCCCTGCTTACCAGAGAGGGGGGGGAATAGAAGCTTGGAATTGAGATATACACACTACTCTATATAAAATACAGAACTAATAAGGACTTACTGTATAGGACGGGAAAGTCTACTCAATACTCTGTAACGCCTATATGGGAAAAGGATCTAAAAAAGTGTGTATATGTATATGTATGTATGTGTATGTATATGTGTGTACTGGTTCAGTCGCTCAGTCGTGTCTGACTTTTTTGTGGGCCCCACAGACTGTAGTCCTCCAGGCTCCTCTGTCCATGGACTTTTCCAGGCAAGAATACTGGAACAGGTTGCCATTTCTTATTCCAGGGACTCTTCCCGACCCAGGGATCAAACCCTCGTCTCTTGGTCTCCTACCTGTGAAGCCTGTGTATATGTATAACTGATTCATTTTGCTGCACACCTGAAACTAACACAACACTGTAAATCAACTACATTCCAAATAAAATAAAATAAAGAAAAAAAAAAGAGTAGAATGCCAACACTAACTCTTCTATAGTCCTCAGGCCGTATCCCCCACAGAACTACTTCTTAACATCTTTGCAAAGCCCTGAACTTCTGTTCATGCCATTTTCTCCACCTGGGGTGTCTTTCTACCCTTTTCTACTTGGTAGAACCACACTCATCCATCAAGCCCTGCTCAAGGATCCCACTGTCTGTGGCATCTTCTCTGATTCTCAGTGGAGAACTCAATCTTATCCTTCAAGGTTTCCTTTACTCTGAGTTTTCCGTGACTTTATTTCTATATTTACTTCCTTAGCCTGATTGGCAAAGTTCATAAGAACAAGGACCATAATTACTTCTTGGTATTTGCAGCCTCTAATTGCAGGGTCTAGCACTCAATAAATAATTACATGAATGCCCACATGATGGATTGGCATGCAGATGAGTGACGAACAGATTGTTATTTCATTGAGAGGCACTAGTGATGTGGAACCTACCACTACACCAATCCTTTACTTTGGGAAGTTTGGGGGACCACCTGGCATCATCTCTTCCCTTAGCTCTTCCCCTCTTGTCCTTCCTGCTCTGTGGACTTAGGGATGAGTGCTGGGAGCCCCCAGACAATTACATTTCTGCATCTGGATGCGTGAGTTGGACTTGCTTTGCTGGCCTCTTGATATACTTGGTATGTGTGACAGCCTGGGGGAATCTCCCTCTATTACCAATCATTTAGGCCAGAAAAATGGACAATCTAATACTGTGACTGGACAGGAGTGCAGAGGTTCTCCCTGGGTCAACTCCAGACCTCTGAATTTTGCCAGCATTAGGGGTAAAGTTGGAGGACAGAATGTATTTTGCTTTATGTGGGCCAAGTACTAACCTAAACACTCAACCCCAATAGTGGGCTACATTTGTGGATGCTAGGATAGGCGTTCTCTGCCGGGACAGGATATTCTAGGGCATTAGCTCGTGAGATAGCTAAAACTTACCATTATTCACCTGATGACTACCATTATTCATAGACTAAATTCTGGGCAGGAAAAGTATATAAATATGTGTGAAACTCTGAGTTACAGCAAAAATTATGAGGCATTGCCCCCTTCCTAACTTGAGAGGCAAGCCATTTTAAGTCCAGGTCCCTTGTTGGTTTCTCCTCAACATCAACGCTTACAAGTTAAGATCAAGGGGCCAGACTAAATCAAGCCTGGCAGCACATGTTAGATCAACAGGAATACTACAGATGTGACCACAGCCAAGACCAAGACTGACAACTTGCATTTAAGAATGATCTAGGATGCCATTAATGCTAAGAGTGCATACTTCCCTCACCAGATCATCTAGTTGCAAAAGAGAAGTTAGAATACATCGTTATGAACAGTAGGTGCCAATGTCAAAGTGATTCCATTAATGTCCGTTACTGTTAAGCATTGTTTTCCAAAGCCTGTGAACTTCTACAGGCAAGCTTAGTAAATGTTTTCACAACTCAACTGGAAAGTAATTATAATAAAATAAACAATGCAATTTAACAAATGTTACCAAAACTGTTGATAAATAAGTTCCCAATACAGAGAAAAATAAAGAACAAATCATTCTTTTCTCTTACACCTAACCAGTTACCCACCAGGAATTGATGATTTCAGTAAAGATGGAAAGTTACATAAAAAAATGTTTGGAATTGCAAGTAGATATATAAATTGGCCCCAAGTGAAAACACTTGCCCATTGGTTATTCCTGTTCAAGATACTGACTTGAGATAATAAGAAGAGATAAACTTGTTCCTCTCTCTTTTTAAGAAGGGTTCCGAGGGAATGAAAGAGATGATAATATGAATTTTTGATGTTCAGTCACTCAGCTTCCTATTGAGGCGATTATGATGAAATAAGAAATGTGCTTATTGAAAGGCAGATACTCAAATTTTATGGACTAAGCCTCTCTCTTTTTTCACCTAAAAGAGGAAACAAATTGGTTACGGTCACTGTTAGATTAACCAACTTCCTATGATAGAATATATACATCAAGAGTGTATTCACCATGCACTGGTTTAAATCATTGTCCAAAATCTTTGGTTTACTTTTCCTTGAGCACTAGTATGTCAGCCCCCCTACCCCCGCCAAAGCACAATTATGTATGTGCTCATTGTGCATACACACTTACCTAGGTGTGCCTGCCTTACCCCCCACCACATTCCTCCAAAGATGGCCATTCAGAAATGACCTAGTAAGGGCTCTTGAAATCTATCACTCAAAGAGCCACACTGATCCTCTGAAAATTAGCTATCATAAGGCCGACATCATGGCTTCTGACAGCTGTCTCAGCAGAGAGACCCGGACATATAGCTGTGCCTCTGCCTGCTCTTGCCATGGTAGCTGTATCAACTTGGCTGCCGACTGCTGGCATAACCCGAGCAGATGCAGGATCCATATGTGCAACTCCAGATAAGATTGCCAAAGCACTGGCATCTGGATGTCAGCTTTTCTTCCCTGGCCCCACAGCTGAAGGTTCTGCTCGACCTGATTGTTTCTCTGCTGGGGGTCAGTCTGTTCCCGCCCTGTTGTGCTCACTGGCGCTTCCTAGACTTCAGTGTGTTTGAAAACAATAAGCCAGATAATCACCTTACACCACAGCACACCAGGAAATTTACCTGTTTTGTCAGCTTTTTGTACCAACGTCTACCAAGGGAAATGGGAAAAAATATCAGTGCTATTTCTTCAATGCTTAATTTTAACCTCCAGTGATTAGAAACACGGGGCACAGTGTCTAAAACAGGTATAGGTAAGCTTATACTTGCATGCACCAAGTTTCCAACAGAGGCAATTAGCATGAAAAGAAAATGCACAAAGGCAGATACATTTGTGTGAGTGTTTCTGATTCTGTGGTGGCTTCCCCCACAGCTCGGGAACAGCTGTGTGTCACAGGCACCTACCCCAACAAAGGCAAGGGAAGGTCTTCATCTCCACATCACCTCTCTTCGCTTGCTCCTTTGCAAATGAACCCCCAGATAAACGTTTCCTTCCAGGTGGGAGTAACAAAATGAGAAAAAGAGATGCTTCCCAAGTGTGAATCATCATAGATTAAAAATGTTAAAGCCTTCCTCCAGGGAGAAATAATAGCTTGGTAATAAATTGACAATGACATGTCTTGGTCATCTGTGCCAGCTTTCCCAAAGCAAAGACCCTTCTTTCTCCTTAGGCCAAACCTACTCCTTAGCAAGTGATGAACAGAATCTCCATCCTCATCTCCAAGGCGTGGCCATGCCTCACTGAGAAAGACCCAGGAGAAACGAGCTTTGTTTGACAGCTATGATTTCCATCATATTGCTAGGTGATAGATGTCAACATAAAATGCACACCTGGTACTTTTGTGAGGAACATAAAATGTAAGATTTAAATAAATACCATGCCATGACTCTGCCTGCAATGCAGGAGACCCGGGTTTGATCCCTGGGTCAGGAAGATCCCCTGGAGAAGGAAAAGGCAATCCACTCCAGTATTCTTGCCTGGAAAATCCCATGGACAGAGGAGGCTGGTGGGCTACAGTCCATGGGGTCGCAAAGAGTCAGACACAACTGAGCGACTCACACTTCCATACTTTTGTGCCATGAGATTGTTTTAAAAGACACAGAAACTTTAAAATAATACTGCATGCTTTAAATAATTTGATCTGAAAATAAAGTCTCAGAGTCTGTCCATTTTATAAAAATTGAATCAAAACGCAGAATTAAAATACATGATCTCCAGGTTTTAATACTTTGAGTATCCTAAGGTTGGTGCTTTCATTTAAAAATGAAAGCTAGCCACTTTTATCAACTATTGCACATTGCTTAAACTGAACTTGATTGCTACCAAGCATTTCAGCAAGAAATAACCTGCATTTGGTGTTTCAAACCTAATTTATAAAATATTAAAAATCTCAATCATTGCTATTTTATACATGTAAGTGTAAAACAACAGAGACAAACACAGCCATTTACTCCTTCAGTGATAGTATGCAGATCTCAAAGTTTATTTTGCTTTTTAGTTTTTTTCTTTAATACACTAGAAAACAGCTGGCATGTATTTTCTAATATTGTCTTCTGGAAGAATGATTAATGTAAATAAAGCAGAAGACTATAACATATTTGCGGGAAAAACAGAAGATTAAATTTTCCTAGTTCTGAAAAACCCAGGAATAAAAATCACCCCTGAGTATTTCAGGAATGTAGAAAAGCTGACCAGCCTTCATGAAGTTGAAACACCTCTATTTCTTTGTTTAATATTCTTCCTAAGTGTAGTCATGCACAAGTCTTTAGAAGGATTCGTCCTCTCTTTCAAAGGGGTTTGACTTGGGCACAGTTAATCATCACTGTGGTAAAGCAATTAAAGGTATTCATAATTAGGGCCAACCAGAATGTAAATAATCAGAAAATTAAAGGGAAAATGACATTATGATGGGACTGTGTTCTCTTTAATGACCTCGTGGCTGAGAAGGACATTCTCACATTGGTGCTCAGGGACTTGGTGTAACATAATGCATTAACCCTACTAGAAGCCCAGCATGTAAATGTCTACAAGTGATAAGAATACATCTTGGAGTCATTGAGTATCACTATCATTGACTTCTTAATAACACTGCCCCAAACATGACAGTCAAGTAATGATCAATCTGTTAGAAGTTACATGCATTCTTTATACAAATTTCAGTCCTTTTACAAACGTTATCAAGTACCTATTCAGCACATAACACAGCATAAGACACAAAGATGAACAAGACATTATCCTCATTTTTGAGTTGCTTATGATCTAGCATGAGACACAAAACATATATGCAATTATTTTGGAATTTTTTTCCCTAAAAATCACACATGGGTATGTTCATATATATCTAAATGGGGGGATTTTTAAGTATATAAATGATAGCTGGTCCTGAAAACAGTATTGCATTTCCTAAGCTTTACTCAATTGTAAATGCAATCACTGGAATTCAGGATCCTGCCTCTAGACCTGCACCTAGCATTCCAGTGTGTGTCCCTTCAGTCATGTACGACTCTTTGCAACCCCCATGGACTGTAGCTCACCAAGCTCCTCAGTCCAGGGATTCTCCAGGCAAGAATGCCAGAGTGGATTACCATGCCCTCCTCCAGGGGTCTTCCCAATCTAGGAATTGAACTTGTGTCTCTTAAACCTCCTGCATTGGCAGGCGGGTTCTTTACCACTAGTGCCTCCTGGGAAGTCCCATCATTCCAGATGAGGATACAGAAATTCATTGGAAATTCTCTGAGGAAAGGAACAACGTCTAAATATTCTCTCAATCTGTATTTGGTATAGCAAGCTGTCATTGAATACTTGTTCAAGGTCAGTAGTCAGGGTCTATATTTTTCCTGCCCCTGCCAAGTTCACTTGCTCAGTCATGTCCAACTCCCTGTGACCCCATGGACTACAGCATGCCAGGCTTCCCTGTCTATCACCAACTCCTGGAGCTTACTCAAACTCATGTCCATAGAGTCAGTGATGCCATCCAACCATCTTATCCTCTGTCGTCCCCTTCTCCTTCCACCTTCAATCTTTCCCAGCATCAGGGTCTTTTCAAATGAGTCAGTTCTTCACATCAGGTGGCCAAAGTATTGGAGTTTCTGTTTCAACATCAGTCCTTCCCATGAATATTCAGGACTGATTTCCTTTAGGATGGACTGGTTGGATCTCCTTGCAGTCCAAGGGACTCTCAAGAGTCTTCTCCAATGCCACAGTTCAAAAACATTAATTCTTTGGTGCTCAGATTTCTTTATAGTTCAACTCTCACATCCATACATGACTACTAGAAAAACTACAGCTTTGACTAGATGAACTTTTGTTGGCAAAGTAATGTCTCTGCTTTTTGGTATGCTGTCTAGGTTGGTCATAGTTTTTCTTCCAAGGAGAAATCGTCTTTTAATTTCATGGCTGCAGTCACCATCTGCAGTGATTTTGGAGCCCAAGAAAATAAAGTCTCTCACTGTTTCCATTGTTTCCCCATCTATTTGCCATGAACTGATGGGACCGGATGCCATGATCTTAGTTTTCTTAATGTTGAGTTTTAAGCCAGCTTTTTCACTCTCTTCTTTCACTTTCATCAAGAGGCTCTTTAGTTCTTAATTTTCTGCCACAAGGGTGGTGTCATATGCATATCTGATGTTATTGATATTTCTCCTGGCAATCTCCCAGCCCCTGCTAAACTGGTCTACATTTCAGAGGCTGCTGCTGCTAAGTCGCTTCAGTCATGTCTGACTCTGTGTGACCCCATAGATGGCAGCCCACCAGGCTCCCCTATCCCTGGGATTCTCCAGGCAAGAACACTGGAGTGGGTTGCCATTTCCTTCCCCAATGCATGAAAGTGAAAAGTGAAAGTGAAGCCACTCAGTTATGTCTGACTCTTAGTGACCCCATGGATATAGCCTTCCAGGCTCCTCCATCCATGGGATTTTCCAGGCAAGAGTACTGGAGTGGGTTGCCGTTGCCTTCTCCATTTCAGAGGCTAGTTATACATATTTTCAAGATGAATAACCTCACCAATACCAAAAGTAATATCATATCAGTGGCAAAACCTGCCCCCATCCTAATTTCAATAATCCAGAAGAATTGCCAAGTATTGAGAAAACATACATAATTAAGATATTCATCAATAGAAATAATCTAATGTCTATTTAGATTAATGCTGTAAATTATAGATCTCAAGGTTAATGTAGATATCAGTAGAAAAATAAAATCTGTATTTTCTGTTAAGTAAATGAGTTTTAAACAGTTATTTTCAATGAGTGTGATGAAAAGGGGAAATGCAGCATGTTGAAAGAAGTTAGAGCATCCTCTTGCACTCATATTTTCATGTTAAACATGACACTCTTTGGGAAAAAATCATTTTGTGCTTTTTAAAGCTTCCTAAGTTTCCCTGAAAATCAGGCTAACCTCTCCAAACATAGTTGCATGGATGCTATTAGACACAGATTTGTTGATGTGGTCCAAAATGATTTTCCCTCTCTTTCAGCCTCTGTAGGCTGCCCCAAGTCTCCATTTCTGTTAATGACCTATTGCTTCTGTCTGACTCAATACAGCCCACTGGCTATGGAAATGGCAAGTCTCAGCAGGAGACAACAAAATGGTCAGCAACCAGGGCTAAGCCATGTCATTTTCCTCAAATACTTTCCCAGCAATGAAATGACAAGCTTTAAAATGTTGTCTTCTGCTCAGGGCAAATATTTCTTTATTAAACTAAAGTGCATATCCTCTAGTTTCCATTCAAACCATAACTTAAAGTATGTCACTTCAAAAACTTCAACTGTAAAGCAATTTAATACCTAATATTTCCCTTATAATTCCTTTCTCTATCTCTTTCCCATTTCCACTTCTGGGTTCCAATCCCAGCTGTGCCAGCTACTAACAGCTACTAGCTACTCATCAAGTCACTTTCCCACTCTGAACTTCAGTTCTATCCTTAAAATGGAAATAATAACTGTATCTAATCCAAAAGATAAGTGAGGGGATCAATTGAGAGTATGCATGTAAGCAGCTCACTCAGTGAGTGCCTGATACAGACTGTCTCAACAAATGTGTACTAATACAATGTTATTATTTCCCAAACTTTTGCATAGTTCTGTATTTTAAATCTGTATCCAGGGAACTGAGATCAGATGACTTTCTGTTTATATACAATTTTAATCTTTCGATTTTAGAGAATCCAGAAGTTCCTTACTTTTACATGTTCTTAGCAGAATCAGTCTTCTCTATACAGAAATTCCATTATTCAAATAGAATCCTTTAGATACTTAACAGTGATGATATAAAGAGCAGTAGTGACTGAGGTATCCTGCCAATTTCAGTAGAAGATATGTCCTTGAAAGGGATTGCTTTATTTCAGCCTAAAAATTTTCCCCACTAAACACAACCTAACTATACTGTCGTCTTCAAGGAAAGCCAGGTTAAGTAACTATCAATTAATAACCAACTTGCAGCATAAATTCCCCAAATGGATCAGTAATCTTCTAGTACAGAGAATAGTTTGATCTACAACAATCCAACTCCATATAAAAAATAATACAGTTTAGCTGAGAATGTAATGAAACTAATCATTCAGCAGAGAAAACTGGTACCAACTCAAGGAACCAAGCCTGGGTACTTTAGAAAGACTCAACAATGCCTTCCAGAAGATTAAATGCTGTCTAAATTCTGGATTGATTGGACTTTTACATTCAGTCCACCTAAATGTGATCTCAAGAGAGGATACAGTTGATCTCAGTATGCATTATTAAATAGTTACTGAGTTTTATCTCCTATGTGACTACAATTCTAAAAGTATAATTTAAAATGTCATTGAACTATCCTTATGGATTAAAGATGCAATTAAAATAGTCACTGATATTATCATTTGCCTTTGTATTTATGTAGAACTCGCAGGCTTGCCACTTACAAAAAAAGAATTTTCTGTTTCTTTAGGTCAATTCTACCCTTGGTCTAATCTCTATACCAGACTAAATTTACTAAAACATTGCATCACCTTAAAATGAAGTATGAGAGTGGATTATTTCAGAGAGTATTTTTCTGATGGCCTAAAGGGTCACCTGCACTTTTTATATCTTTGGAAATGAGGGAAACAGCTGCTCTGACCTGACAATTCCTATAGCAGTTATCTGGTCTCATGGGCATTTGACTAGGCTCTTCTTTGTGGGCAATTCAACCATCAGTTACACATTTTATTCAATCAAAATAACAAATGTTTATAATATTTTCAACTAATTTACCCTAATGTTTATTTTTCCCAACAGAGATAAAACAAATGGTATGACTTTTTCTGTCCTCTGGCAGAGTTCTATTCTGCTATCACAAAACAACACTGCCACATGAATTCCTTACCATTCAGTCCTAAATCATTAGATCCTGGGTTGGCAGGTGTCTGGGAAGTGATATTTACAAGGTGCGTAGGTCGTTTAGTTGCTCAGTCTTGTCCGACTCTTTTACAACCCCATGGACTGTAGCCCACCAGGCTCCTCGGTCCATGGAATTCTCCAAGCTAGAATACTGGAGTGGGTAGTCATTTCCTTCTCCAGGGAGTCTTCCTGACCTTGGGATTGAACCCATGTCTCTTTTGTCTCCTGCACTGGCAGGCGGGTTCTTTACCAGTCGTGCCACCTGGGAAGCCCTTATAAGGTGCTACTGGATGTTAATAAAAACAGCTGGAATCTTGGTGATCAGGGGACATGTGACCCAGCTCCTAGGCTGGCTCATAGGTCCATGCCTGCAGCAGAGGGAGGATGGAGGTTGGTGGTTATCCCGGGACCCCTTAGCAGGACCCTGATGGTGCTGTCTTATCACCGTTGCCTACAGCTCTTGGTTCCTGGGGTCTTCAGTAGTTATAATATCACCCACATCAGTCTCAGAAGAAGAAAACCATTTGCGAGCATGTATCATCCATGACTGATGTATAGTTTCTCTCTTAACATCAGCTATTCCTTCCAAAACTGCTTTCAGGAGACAAGGATCACAATCCCATTTTGGATGATTTACAGATAAACAAACAAAACAGAACCTCAGAGGATGGAGAAATACCTGATTTTTATTTTTTTGATTTTGCTTGCCTACAGTTTTTGACCTTTCTACATATTCTTTATTTTCTACTTTTACATTGTAAAGTTAAAAAAAAAAAAAAAAACTATTTTTAAAACTTGACCACACATGTGTGCATATGTGCATGCACACACACAAAGGACAACTATATACAGAGGATTCTTTTGTAATAATCTTTGTTTTAAAAAAGTTAGTAGACTCAATAAGGATCTACTGTATAGCAGAGGGAACTCTACTCAGTACTCTATAACAACCTAAATGGAAAAAATCTGAAAACTAATGGGTGTACACCTGAAACTAACACAGTATTGTAAGTCAGCTATATAATCCAATATAAAATGGGTTAAAATAATAAAATTAAATTCTCTGGAAAAAAAAGCTATTGAAGCTGATTATAGATCTGATATTATTGTGTAAACATTGTTCAATTTAGCTCTTAGAGATTTTTAAAATACCTTAAATTAATTTGGATTTGATTCTTCTAAGCCAGAATTTCCCAAGTGTATTTTGTTGAATGCTACTGTTAAAGACCCCAGTGCTGGGAAAGATTGAGGGCAGGAGCAGGAGGGTGGCAGAGGATGATAAGGTTGGATGGTATCACTGACTCAATGGACATGAGTTTGAGCAAACTCTGGGAGATGGTGAAGGACAGGGAGTACTGCAGTTCATGGTGTCGCAAAGAGTCGGACACGACTTACTGACTGTTCCCAGATATTCACGGACATCTTCCATCAGCTCAGTTTGGAAAACAAAGCACATTACCCATAGAACTCCCATCCCCAAACCTTCTTCAAACCCAAAAGACTCGTGAAGTTCTGGAGATTCAGATGAGAAAGCAAACCTAGCCATCCTGACTGAGGGTTCCCAATAAATGATAATCAGCTGGTGTCACCCTATTCTCTGTCATTCCTAACTGATGCTGGTAACAAGAATATAATATTTACTACCACCAAGGACTATTCTAAAGCCGAAAGAAAAAGAATCTGGCCCAGATTTGCAAATATCTTTATCATCAAGTAATTATTCACATTCCTATTTGACACATAACCCTAAGAATTTCTAAGACCTCTAACCACATTTAAAAATTGAAAGTATAATTATCTTTCTGTTCTGCTTTAATCTCCAAATAATTTGGCCACCCTTAGTGCCGGAGAAAGAATAAAGATATGTTCCCACACTTTGCAAACAATCTTCCTATTAGCAGGCCCCAAACAAAAACTGCTCAACCACAATGATACCGTTGCCCTATTTTCCTCCTTTCCCCTAGTCTTACCCTATGTGACCACACTGGGAGAATGTAGGTGTGAGGATAGGACACTCAACTACCAACCCCACCCCCCAGAGATGCACATGAAAATCAAACTTATTGTGTGTGTATCACGGTGGATGAGCTGTGTGATTTTAAGTTTGCAGCCACAGGACGTGCTCACTGATCAGCCCCAAGCTGGGCAACTTGCAGGGTGCAGCCTGTCACCCATGGCCAACGTTTGCAGAACGCTCACGATGTGCCAGGCACTGTGTGAGCATCTCTAATTCTCACAGCCATCTCTGAGGGAAGGACTGCTACCATCTCCATTTAGGGTGGAGGAAAGTAAGATTTAGAGAGTTTAAATAAACCGCCCAAGTCCACATAACTAAGGGCAGGGATTCGAAGCCACTAGTCTACGTTACACTGAATCATGTTTGTCTGCTTTGTGTTTGGTCTTTTCTGTTCACAGTGGGAATGCTGAGAGGCAAAACCATGACTCGCCTTTGTATCTTGGTATTTTCTCTGTTCTCTGATCAAACTAGGTACTCGGTAAGTATTTACTAAACTGAAGCTTCAGTTTAGTATTTTTAAAGTTATTGTCTCATTTCCTAGATCCTGGTTACTTGAGATAACCAATTTTGTGATGAGAAAGTCCCCACTTATAATCAGTACTAGTTGTAGTCAGTTGGCTCAGTGGTAAAGAATCTACCTGCCAATGCAGGAGATGCAGGAGACACGGGTTCAATCCCTGGGTCAGGAAGATACCCTGGAGGGGGAAATGGCAACCCAATCCACTGTGCCCCCTGGGAAGCCCAGTAAATATAGATACCATTTATGTAAACAGATAATTCAGATTGTGTTCAATGAAATTTATTTATCTTACTTTAAATCTAAGAGGATTTTTATTGATGCTATGCTATGCTAAACAGATAATTCAGATTGTGTTCAATGAAATTTATTTATCTTACTTTAAATCTAAGAGGATTTTTATTGATAACACTCCCATATTCCTGTGTGGTAATACTCCTGATAAGCATGAACATTTTTCTTTAAAAACTTGGCCATTTTTCTGAACTATACAACATATAGACAGAAATACTAGCAGATGTTTATTAAACACCTTCTACATGCCAGGTTTTGTACTAAACATGTTTAACTACACTATCTCCTTCAATCCTCACAACATGCCTATCAGGAGACATTTTACTACTATTTTCTCTATTTTTTAAAGATGAAGAAATTGAGGCTTAGAGAGAACAAGAGGCTGTCTTAGCAAGGGGCTCACAGTCAGTAGGTTAGCACATCAGGATGTGAGCTCAAAGTGGCTGGATGCCAAAGTACATGCACAAAAAGAATCTACCATACTCTGCCACCTACCTAGAAAACATGGATTAAAAACAGGGCTGGACTATAAAAAGAATGCATTTGAGTCAGTTCTAATGAGGTGGATGAAACTGGAGCTTATTATACAGAGAGAAGTAAATCAGAAAGAAAAACACCAATACAGTATATTAACACATATATATGAAATTTAGAAAGATGGTAACGATGACCCTATATGAGAGACAGCAAAAGAGACACAGCTGTATAGAGCAGTCTTTTGGACTCTGTGGGAGAAGGCGAGGGTGGGATGATTCAAGAGAATAGCATTGAAACATATATATTATCATATGTGAAATAGATCGCCAGTCCAGATTCGATGCATGAGACAGGGTGCTCAGGGCTGGTGCACTGGGATGACCCAGAGGGATGGGATGCGGAGGGAGGAGGGAGGGGAATTCAGGATGGGGAACACATGGACACCCGTGGCTGATTCATGTCAATGTATGGCAAAAACCACCACGATATTGTAAAGTAATTAGCCTCCAACTAAAAAAAAAAACAAAAACAGGGCTGGAACACAGAGCTGAAAGGGGGCTCTAGTTCTGGGGTTCAATGTGACTTCAGTAAGACTCTATTTGTTCATTCATTTACTCATCAGTTACTTCTTGAGCACCTACAACATGAAGGATTCAAACTTTACACTTGGGATATACTATACTTAGTACTTGTTTTGGCCCATCTCTGAAGGATGTAGGATGCTTATACCAAATTTAATGGGATTTGAGTCTTTTCAAGAAAAATTTCAGGAGTTATTTTTTCAGATTGTGGCAAGTAAATAACCCTAACACCTCCTTCTGCTTTTCATACAATGAATTAAAGGAGCAATGATTTTTTAAATGACCGCTTTTAAACTTTCACAACCACAAAATATTTTCTCATACTCAATTATGAATATGATTTTATATGACTTAAGAAGTTAATTCTGAATAATATCATACTTTTTTCTCACAAGTGACATTCTAAGGCAATATAGTATTGTAAAATCATGATTTAGTAGTCATCCTCTGTGCTTCAGTTTTTCAATTTTGAGAATGGAGATTTGATAAAACATATATTCTTGAGTTCATGTGAAGATCAGTGAGATGATTTTGGCCAAACCACACTGAGATTCTCCAATGAAACCAATTTCATACAGATGAAGTGTTAACTGAGATAGAAAATACACGCTAAGGTCAGAGTGATGCTGTGTCATCAAAGCTCAGCAACTTAGAAGACAGGAAGACAGCAGAGCCAGCTGACTCGTCAGATATGAGCTCGCCAAATTAAATAAGGGACAAAACGCATCTGTGTAATGAACCCTACTTTAAAACTTATGATTCACTCATATATACATTTCAGTCTTCACCCAGGTCAGTTACTAACAGAAGTTGTGAATTAACTTCCAACATGAAAAACATTTTCCTAATGTCAATGCTGATATCTTATCTGAGGTAAGGATATAGGAGAGGAGAACAACAAATCTCTGCCTCTCTCTCCTTTCTTTTTAAATAAAAATACACTAAACCTTATATACGATTGTTTTACAGCTCAATTGATAAGGTGTGTTCCTTTTTTTTTTTGTCCAAGAAAATTTAAAAGCAACTAATTTAAATATGCAAAATTATCTTGAGTTGTTCATACGTGAACTTAAAAGCCGTGCAACACAGGAAAATTAAGTAATTATGCCTCCAAGTTATTTACTGCAATTAAGCTCATTTATCATATGCAAATTAGTGCAAACTGGTCTCATTAGTTACTAAATTACTCAATATGAGCTGAACAATGTAGCACTCCAGTTTGTAATGAAAAATCCCTGTAGAGGCAAGCAGTATCAATTAAGCTAATTTGCATATGCAAATATATTCACTAACTTTCTCTTTTCTATATTTAGTTTTACATTTTCTTACCATTCTGGATCATAGGGAAACTGCAGGGTCACTCCCCTTTTTCTCTTTCCTGTTTTATAGCTAGAGAATGCCTCTATTAGTTGAATTTTATTTTATTTTAGTACTGATGTCAAGCAGGATACCACTTTGAAATCAAGGGCCATAAGGAGTAAGAAGATGAACCTTTCCTAGAGTTGATCATTTCTTTAATACTTGTAAGTTCCAATAAAATAATAAGAGTGAAATTCCAATAGAAAATACACTTAATGTATCATTCTCTCTCACAAAAGTCTTTTGAAAACATTGCTATTAAATGTAAAATGTGATGTTGACTTGGCTAGGCAACACCTTAAGTAATAATTTTTATGTTCGTATTAGTCAGTTCTTGAGCTGTTTTAGGTATTACTCACTTTTCTCTGCCCAGATACTTGAATTGTACTAGTCAATCTTTTATTGTCTCTTGCTGGATCCAATGAAACAAGATGCTAATAACAGATGTTGCATTCTCCAGCCCCACCCCAACATGACTGTAAGTAGCTCTTTTGCCTATAAACCTAATTTCTCTAAAGAATCTTCTCAGTCTTCTACAATTGAGTGGGTCTCAAGACACTGAAGCGGTGCTGTCACTAGAAATACTTAAATTTTAACAGAAATATAAAGTGTCACAAGATATTTTGTTTCCCTTATTACACTGACCACAAATTTTTAAATATTTCTGATAAAGAACCTATACTTTCTCATTTATCTTAAAAAGAATTCTGCAGGACCAAAACAGTATGTAAACCAACCATGATTCCAGGGTATATCCTTAAACTATCTTCAAACTATGATTAAAAATGGAAGCATATAAATTTAAACATAAATTCTAACATTATTTTGTTCTAAATCTGATTCACAGCATTCTCTTTTAAACCTAGGCTCTTCTTTTACTTCTACTCTCTAATCAATGGCCGAAGGTATTAAAAGAGGAAAAACCACAGGATTGAAATCTGACATTTCACTGAAGTCTGTAGTGTCATCCATTTTACACATGCAAATCTCTGATGACTTAACCTATCAAATACAAAAATAGCAACATTTCAGATCCCTGTTCCCCATCCATTTTAAGAAAATATACACTTTAGTTACACTGGTCTGCTAAGGTGATGACCACCTTCAATGTCTTCTATAAGAGAGTTGTTCTACTGAAAAATAATTCTTTCAAGAACAATTATCTCCTTAGTGATGCTGAGGAAGACAAGAGGTCATGTAACTCCTTTGCCCAGCCTTTTCTGATTCACTCCCAGGGAGAGACCCTCAGGTGTTATAATATTGGAATGTTCTTGGTGATTCTCTCTTGGTTTTCCTCAAAGTGTCAGCTCAAGAGATTCTCTTTTAGTTTGGGGTTTGAATGCCCTACAATTCAAACATTTCTTAATACCCAGAAATAATGTAAAGTTATTGAGTTAGCTATAGAAGGGTTCATGCAACATAGACAAGTTCAAAACTAACATGTTGGTGCCACACTTCCACCACTATCTCCCTTTAGGGAATTTTTTATAAAATATTTTTATTCTCCCAAGACTTCATTTAAAATAATTGCAATTCTATATCATTTATATATAAACTTGTGGATATTTATGAGCTTATTCATCCAACTCAGAAAGTTTCATTTACTATAATATCCAAAACTAGTTATGAATAAAAACAACTCCTCAATTACTCTATAAGTAACAGTTATTAGTAGTGATATGTATTACTCAATGTCAGTAACAGGCACCCTTCTGTAGTTCACCATAATGTATTCACGACTAATACAAACACAAACCCTAAAAAATCTTCCACATACAAAGTTTGATTTGATTGCTTTGTTTTATCACCTGTGAGGCAAGGCAATACTATGGAGTATGCAAAAACAATACTACAATTTCACATAACAATTATATAAGCTTTATTTACAGAATGAAAAAACAAACAAAATCCCTCAAACCCTTCTGCTAAGGGCATGCAAATAATTAAAGAACTCCATTCATAAATCTGGCACCTAAGGGAAAGTCATTCCCCTAGTTAATTTTACGAGTTACAAGGATGCTGTTACCATTTTCTGTTCCGTTAACTTTGATGAAGTAAAATATGAATATTCTATCTGGTCTCTAAACTGGGTAAGTAAAAGTAAATACCACTTATACTTTATTCATATTAAGGAATCATGAAGTGAGAACAATAATGCCTAGAGAGAACTTTTAAAGCAGGAACCAAATCAGTGCTGAGTCACAAGTATTACATTCTGGAAAAGAGCTCACATAATGGCTCAAAGTTCTTGGATTTTTCTTGTGTGTGCTTAGTCGCTCAGTTGTGTCCAACTCTCTGTGGCCCCATGGACTGTAGCCTGCCTGCCAGGCTCCTCTGTCCATGGAATTCTCCAGCAAGAATACTGGAGTGGGTTGCCATTTCCCCCTCTGGGGGATCTTCCTGACTCACGGATTGAACCCATGTTTCTTGCGTCTCCTGCACCGGCAGGTGGGTTCTTTACCACTAGCGCCACCAGGGAAGCCTGGGATTTTTACTTCACCTGTCACAAACAGCACAGTTCTCAATTTGACCCCTTGCCTCTAACCCCTCCTCTGATCAATGAGTCACAGAAGAATAAAGTCAGCTAAAACGCCTCAGGCCCAATGCCCCTGCCTCACAGTCGTGTAGCAGCGAGGCTGACACCCCTTGATTGTCTCGCCTCTCCTGCAGAAGATGCCCCTGTGCTGAAATTCATACCTGAAGCAGCTATAGGTTCACTGAGGCTACAGTAAGGGTACAGTATATATAATACAAATGGTGGCCCTAGAACTGCACAGTATGAAGCCTGGACCATGGCCATGCCTGTGTATACAAGTATTAGATCATTACATTGGAAAATAACTTTGTAACAGTTGATTTTTATATTGACAGAATCACCATTATATTTATTTCACCCCTCTCAGTAGGAAAGAAGTCACATTTTAATGGATCTATAAAACTTCCTAAATTTTCTTAAGAGAATATATGGCTAATAAGATGTACCTTTATGGGAACTAAAGAACCTCTTGATGAAGGTGAAAGAGGAGAGTGAAAAAGCTGGCTTAGTTCAAAAAACTAAGATCATGGCATCTAGTCACATCACTTCATGGCAAACAGATGGGAAAGAAATGGAAACAGTGGCAGGTTTTATTTTCTTGGGCTCCAAAATTACTGTGGATGGTGACCACAGCCATGAAATCAAAAACACTTGCTCCTTGGAAGAAAAGCTATGACAAACCTAGACAGCATATTAAAAAGCAGAGACATCACTTTGCCAGCAAAAGTCTGTCTAGTCAAAGCTATGGTTTTTCCAGTAGTCATGTATGGATGCGAGAGTTGAACCATAAAGAAAGCTGACTGCCAAAGACCTGATGCTTTCGAACTGTGGTGCTGGAGAAGACTCTTGAGAGTCATTTGAACTGCAAGGAGATCAAACCAGTAAATCCTAAAGGAAGTCAACCTTGAATATTCATTGGAAGGGCTGATGCCAAAGCTGAAACTCCAATACTTGGGCCACCCAATGCAAAGAGCTGACTCACTGGAAAACACCCTGATGCTGGGAAAGATTGAGGGCAGGAAGAAAAGGGAATGACAGAAGCTAAGATGGTTGGAAGGCATCACTGATCAATGGACATGAGTTTGGGCAAATTCCGGGAGATAGTGAAGGACAGGGAAGCCTGGTGTGCTGCAGTTCATGGGGTTGCAAAGAGTTAGAAATGACTTAGTGACTGAACAACAACAATACGATGCACATGGCAAACACATATACTGCAGTACATAGAATAGGTGGACCAAAAATTAAGAAGTCCTTAGCATGTTTGTCCACAAAACACCCATGGGGCTAGTATGGGGAACAGCAAGGTGTGGCACCCAGTGCAGGAAATTCCGAGGTGTTACCTGAGCCCCAGTTCTGGTGCTCAGAACTGATCTGTATTTTACCTTCCAATTTCCATCAGTCCCCTAGTTCTGTTCACTACAAATATAAAGTCTTGCCTTTTATAACCTATCTTTTAAAAGGTCCTCATCATTTCTTGGCAAGTATTTATAATCTAGTCATAACATCCTGGGTTCAAATTCAACTCTCACTTAACTAGCTATGTGAGTTTAGTCATGTAATTGTTATGTGAGTTTTCTAAGAAATCTTAGTTTACTCAATTGTAAGATATGCACAGAGTACCTGAATCACAGATACACATTGTATTAACTGATGATATAAGAAGAGTAGTTAGCATAATACATAGAACTTAATACATACCAAAAATTTAATAAATTTAAGTTAAAATCAACCTGGCTTAGGCCTTTCTCATTAAAACACACTTTACTTGGTATATGAATTAGAAATGCAAACTTATAATCAAAATACTCAATGGAAAAAAAAGGTTAAATAATGATACATCCATAGTATAGAATGACGTATAGCCATTAAAAATAATGGAAGCCTATCCTTTCCTAATGCAGACATGAGCACTTGATATTGATTTTTTAAAAGTTGATTGCTAAAGAGCATATCATTGACCAATACCTGACCCCATGAATCTCAGATTTATAAACATACGCTTAACAACATTAATACAGAATTGTCCTGTAACACTATCTTCTTATCTCCAAACTGGACTTTACCACAAATATCCAAACATTTCTACCTTCTATCACTTTTTAGGTTTGTCTTCTGAACCTAAAATTTTACTGCAATGCTTTAACTGACAAAACCTATGACATCTCTTCAATATTTGTCCCCCTGAAGGATTTATATCCTCAGTCACCTTGATACTTCTTCCTTGCATGCTAAGTCACTTCAGGTATGGCTGAATCTTTGTGATCCCATGGACTTTAGCCCACCAGGGTCCTCTGTCCATGGGATTCTCCAGGCAAAAATGCTGGGGTGGGTTGCCATGCCCTCCTCCAGGGGATCTTCTTGACCCAAGGATCAAACCTGTGTCTTCTGCATTGGCAGGTAGGTTCTTTACTCTTATCTTTGTCTACTCCTTTCTACAAATAGCTGTGAAAAGAAGAGAAGTGAAAAGCAAAGGAGAAAAGGAAAGATATACCCATTTGAACGTAGAGTTCCAAAGAATAGCAAGGAGAGATAAGAAAGCCTTCCTCAGCAATCAATGCAAAGAAATAGAGGAAAGCAGTAGAATGGGAAAGACTAGAGATCTCTTCAAGAAAACTAGAGATACCAAGGGAACATTTCATGCAAAGATGGGCTTGATAAAGGGCAGAAATGGTATGGACCTAATAGAAGCAGATGATATTAAGAAGAGATGGCAAGAATACACAGAAGAACTGTACAAAAAAGATCTTCATGACACAGATAATCACAATGGTGTGATCACTCACCTAGAGCCAGACATCCTGGAAAGTAAAGTCAAGTGGGCCTTAGGAAGCATCACTATGAACAAGCTAGTGGAGGTGATGGAATTCCAGTTGAGCTATTTCAAATCCTAAAACATGATGCTGTGAAAGTGCACTCAATATGTCAGCAAATTTGGAAAACTCAGCAGTGGCCACAGGACTGGAAAAGGTCAGTTTTCATTCCAATTCCTAAAAAAGGCAATGTCAAAGAATGCTCAAACTACCACACAAACTGCATTCATCTCAGTTTAGTTCAATCGCTCAGTCATGTCCGACTCTTTGCGACCCCATGAATCGCAGCACACCAGGCCTCCCTGTCCATCACCAACTCCTGGAGTTCATGCAACTCACGTGCATCAAGTTGGTGATGCCATCCAGCCATCTCATCCTCTGTCGTCCCCTTCTCCTCCTGCCCCTAATCCCTCCCAACATCAGGGTCTTCTCCAATGAGTCAACTCTTTGCATGAGGTGGCCAAAGTATTGGTGTCTCAACCTCAGCATCAGTCCTTCCAGTGAACACCAGGACTGGTCTCTTTTAGGGTAGACTGGTTGGATCTCCTTGCAGTCCAAAGGACTCGCAAGAGTCTTCTCCAGCACTACAGTTCAAAAGCATCAATTCTTTGGCACTCAGCTTTCTTCACAGTCCAACTCTCACATCCATAATGACCAGTAGTCAAACCATAGCCTTAACTAGACGGACTTCTGTTGGCAAAGTAATATCTCTGCTTTTTAATATGCTATCTAGGTTGGTCATAACTTTCCTTCCAAGGAGTAAGCGTCTTTTAATTTCATGGCTACAATCACCATCTACAGTGATTTTGGAGCCTCATCTCACATGCTAATAAAGTCATGCTCAAAATTCTCCAGGCCAGGCTTCAGCAATACGTGAACTGTGAACTTCCAGATTTTCAAGCTGGGTTTAGAAAAGGCAGAGGAACCAGAGATCAAATTGCCAACATCTGTTGGATCATTGAAAAAGCAAGAGAATTCCAGAAAAATATCTATTTCTGCTTTATTGACTACGCTAAAGCGTTTGACTGTGTGGATCACAACAAACGGTGGAAAATTCTGAAAGAGATGGGAATACCAGACCACCTGACCTGCCTCTTGAGAAATCTGTATGCAGGTCAGGAAGCAACAGTTAGAACTGGACATAGAACAACAGACTGGTTCCAAAAGGAGTATGACAAGGCTGTATATTGTCACCCTGCTTATTTAACTTATATGAAGGGTACATCATGAGAAACGCTGGGCTGGATGAAGCACAAGCTGGAATCAAGACTGCCAAGAAATATCTATAACCTCAGATATGCAGATGACACCATCCTTATGGCAGAAAGTGAAGAAGAACTAAAGAGCCTCTTGATGAAAGAGAAAGAGGAGAGTGAAAAAGATGGCTTAAAGCTCAACATTCAGAAAACTAAGATCATGGCATCTGGTCCCATCACTTCATGGGAAATGGATGGGGAAACAGTGGAAACAGTGTCAGACTTTATTTTTTGGGCTACAAAATCACTGCAGATGCTGACTGCAGCCATGAAATTAAAAGACGCTTACTCCTTGGAAGGAAAGTTATGACCAACCTAGATAGCATATTCAAAAGCAGGGACATTACTTTGCCAACAAAGGTTTGTCTAGTTAAGGCTATGGTTTTTCCTGTGGTCATGTATGGATGTGAGAGTTGGACTGTGAAGAAGGCTGAGCGCCGAAGAACTGATGCTTTTGAACTGTGGTGTTGGAGAAGACTCTTGAGAGTCCCTTGCACTGCAAGGAGATCCAACCAGTCCATCCTAAAGGAGATCAGTCCTGGGTGTTCATTGGAAGGACTGATGTTGAAGCTGAAACTCCAATACTTTGGCCACCTGATGCAAAGAGCTGATTCATTGGAAAAGACCCTGATGATGGGAAAGATTGAGGGCAGGAGGAAAAGGGGACTACAGAGGATGAGATGGCTGGATGGCATCATCAACTCAATGGACATGAGCTTGGGTAAACTCCGGGAGTTGGCGATGGACAGGGAGGTCTGGCGTGCTGCAGTTCACGGGGTCGCAAAGAGTTGGACACGACTGAGATACTAAACTGAACTCCTTTCCCATTTTCTATTTGCATCTTAAAGGAATGGCATGTATGGGGTTGCCTCGCCTCAGCCCTTTTCTCTCCTTGTTCCATATGATCTCCATTTGTCTGCAACTCGCTGTTTGATCTGAACTACCGTTCATCTACACAAAGCAATAATGCCCCACCCTGTTTTCACCCTTTGCCTTGATCTTTCTCTAGAAGATCAGACTCAGGTTTCCAACTGCTTACCTCTTACAGATTTGGTTATGTAACAAGATATCCCTTTCAGCCTCTCTTAGGCAAGAGTATCACTGGGAACCTTTTATCAGGCTAGAAGATCTGTGATCACTGATAACTCCTACCATTCCCTAGCTTTTCATCTGTAATTCATACCATGTGCCATTCCTGTGTGTCTATTCATAGAGGTTCTATCTCGGATAAGATCTTAATTTGGATATTAGACTGTTATAATAGTTTCCTAAATTGTCTCTTTATAATAGCCTCTCATAATACAGAGGATTCCTAGATTGTATTTTAATAGTAACACCAGAAACAAACCAAAGGTTTATCTTGTCACTCTCTTGTATGAAAGCCTTCTCCATAGGCTTATTGCTGATTACACCATCCTGGCTTGGCTTACTGGGCTTGTGCAATATGGCTGGTAAGTTCTCCATCTTATCTCTTATGTGCTCCTCTGTGTATGTGAAACAGCCATCAAGTTAAACACCTTAACAGTCCCCAAATAAGATCTGTGATGAGTTGCCTCCATGCTTTGTGTTCTTCATTTCTTTGCCTGCAATGTTCTTTGGTTGTCTTTGGCTAGTAAACTCCTATTCATCCATCAACAACTTTGAGCGGTCTTCTCTGATGCTTTGTGGCAAATTCAGAGCCTCACTCTTTCACAGGCCTCTAGTAAGATACTTGACCAGTGTGATGCTTCTCACTTTATGGAATCTCCTGGTTCTTTAACCAAATGATTGCAAGCTAGTTAAGGAGAGCAGCCATGCGCCTACTACAGCAAATTATGTTGTTACTAAGTATTGACTCTTTCTTTTTTGGTAATGATGGTAAACTATGATGTTAGAGACTATGCCAACCTTGTTGACCACACAGGTTTGTTTATTCCACCCCCTCCCCCACCCCGATATTTACAAACAAAAGAAGGGTAGGGGAGAAAGAAGAAAGAATTTACACCAGGCCCCATGAATCAACCAGATTCAACTATGGAACCTCCTGAAGGAAAAATAAGGAAACCATGTTACCTAAGCAGACTACTGAGAAACCTTGAATGCGGTACATAGATCTATGGGTTCAAGAATTACCCTGCTGGGAGAGAAGACAACTAACCAGACAGCCTAGAGGAAGCCCTTCTTGTTACTGCTACTTCCCAATCCATTCCTATCTGCAATTTTAGCATATCATTTTGAGAAGCATACACAATTCTTCCCCTCCATAACCTTTGGTTTTAGAATCGAAAGATAGGAGTTTCTAGTTTCTATGACAATTTCAAGACTATCTAGTGCAACCACACTTGGATGCCTGACTTTCTTGAAAGCATCTTTACAAAGCCATCTATACTTCTAACGCTAAAGGTTTTGAGTGTGTTGGAAATGCAGACAGCTTTATTTCCAAGTTTTGTTACATGGAGGCAATTTCTTTTCCTATTCAACTTTCATCCCTTTCTCTTTTTTCTACACTCTGAAGACACAGAATGTATCTAATCCTCCTTTTTTTTCTTCTTTTGGAATGAGGCCTTCAAATAGATAAGAGAGGATATTAATGTCCCTTTTATGCCATGTATTTCCCACACTTAACTTCACCACGCCCTTTGCCACATCTCATGTAACACAATTTCCAGTTCATGCACTCATCTAGTTATTCCACTCCAAATGACATCCAGCTGTCTATACCCCTTCAAGAGTGTTGTTTAAGTCAGGTGTGACCAAACCAAAGAACAGGAGAGTTCAGCAGTCTCATCTAGATCCTCCACCCTCTTAACGGAGTCCAATGTTGAACTGGCACTGGGAACAGTCGCTCTTCATTTCTACACTGCTCTCACTGAGCTTACATTTACACTCTTAAGTTTTTTGTTTTAAATTAGATTTAAATTCTTGCAGCTCCTAAGTCCCCCTCCCTACAAAACAATGAACACAAGATTTCCAGAGAGAATTTAGAGGATAATAGGATACCACTGGAATCATTTCTCTCACTGACAAAGTCTTACGCACCGATGGCTTCAGAATATAAATAGGAGTTATCCTGGATCACATCAGAATCTAACAATGTACAGTTGGCCCTCTGTACTCACAGATTCAACCAACCACGGATCAAAAATATTTGGAAAAAATCCAGAAAGTTCCACAAAGAAAAACATACACTTGCCACATGCCACCAATGATTTGCATAGCATTTGCACTGTATTAGGTACTGTAAATAGTTTAGAGATGATTTCAAGTATAGAAGAGGACATGCATAAGTTATATACAAATACCATGTCATTTTATATTAGAAATTTGAGCAACCACAGAGTTTTCTGTCCACAGGGGTCCTGGAACGAACTCCCCTCACATACAGAGGAACAGTGGTGTATATGGTATCACTCATACACAACTTATAATGGAGATTCTGGACAAAAATGTACAGGGAAGAGGGAAATAAAAATGCAAAGATCCAGAAAGAAATATCCTTCCTGTGTCCCTGAAACTTATCTACCACAAAGGTAATTCAAAACTTTATGTGCACAACAGGATAGCATTTCCTAAGGTGTGGTTCAGGAAACATAGTTCTGTGGGATGTCAACATATATTAGTGGAGAAATGAGAAAGGTCAAAATAAATACAAATAAACAAGGACCGTTCAGGCCTTAAATTTACAAAGGTGAATAGTGACATCTCAGACCTAATAAAGCATCAAAATTATCTCAAATGGTTGTTAAAAGTAACAAATTCCTGGATTTCACCCTGAAGACCCTGATTTACTAGGTCCAGGAGAGACCCAGGAATTTGTCGTTTGAACAACTGTCTCGATGACACTGAAGCTGTCAGCCAAGGAACCATTTTGGAGAGTCACGGGGGTTTGACCATGGACAATCTGATGAAAGCAGTTTTTCTAGGGTATATATTTTCAAAAATTACATGCTAGATTCAGTACCACTTTGGCTATCTAGAAAATGAAAGCACCATAGAGACCTTTTTTAACAAAAATTACTCTGAATGGACAGGAGTTTGTAGTTTAGCTTTGTTTTTATCCCAAATCTTATCTAAGGAAAGCAACCATCTTTTTCCAATAAGATGCCCAAACACCCCAAATATGTCTGTTTCTTCAATTCCAGGTTAAAAATGAATCTTACATGTACAAAAAATAAATAAATAAATAAAAGCTTTGGCCATGGCAACATTTATCCTGGAAAGAGAAACAATGCAGAATGATAGTCAAGTTAATGATTTGCAAAATCCTAACAGAAAAAGTTCTGAGTAAGTGAGGCGCTAAGTTTGGGATAAATTTTTTCCAAGACTAAATAACTACAGGTCCACGCCTAGTCACCCTCATATTTTTCATGAAAGTCACTGGAAAGATCAAATTATTAATATCTGTCTCCTCTTACTTAAAAACATACTTTAACATCTCACCCTAACAAAGTCGGTACTTTAGGAAAGCTAACATCAGGGTGGGAAGCACTTATGAATATAAACTCAAGCAAAGAACAACTGAAGTTTGGCAACACATAAAAATGTCACATACTTTCACAACAAAACCTTGCTCTTCCAAAAACAAAATATAGCTCCAAAGACACACACATATGTTCACTTACAAATGCAGCACACACAATCATTCTGGGAACAGCCAGCTACTATACATTGTGCGTCAACTCAATAGTACCGTTCATCTCAATTATTATAGCACAAATAATACTTGCCCTCCCTTTCTCATTAATATTCTCTCAAGGGATGGCTTTCTAAAAAGAAAAAAAATAAATTCATAAAAATTTCATAATTCCAAGATACAATAGCAAGTCATACACATAGCTGCAATAAAAGGCATTTTCATAAAAAGACTAAACACGTGGATTTTTCCTAGCAAAATGTAAGCAACCTTTTTTCGTTTAAAGGTACCTGTAAAATGTGACTTCCCAAATGTGCTTCAAATACTTCAATGGCCAGTGCACTGGGGCTTCTCCTTCGCTGTGCACCTATGACTTAAAGAAAAAAGAAAAAGAAAAGGAAAGAAAGAAAGAAAGAAATTAAGTTGGGGCTCCAATTCACACCTTCAGCTTCATTTCTCGTTAATTGTATCACTAGATAGCTACTATAGCTCTAAGATCTGAGAGAATCACAAGCCAGTTTTAACTCTGGTTCTCAGTTGCCTGAGCAAATCAGAGCCGAGGCTGAATTTTCATCTCAGAATATCAACTTCTACAAACATTAAAATCAGATTTAATGTTTTTCTTTTTGGACTGTTTTCCCTATACTGGAGCAAAAAAACAGAGGAATGTTCACATTTAAAAAAAATAAATTAGTAAGCTGCTTTTCTTAAAATTTAGGTATTGTTATTTTTAAAGCAAATACGTATTTCCTTTTCCTCCCAGAGAAACCTGAACATTTAATATCCTCTAGGCCAGGAAAAAAGCCAACAGGATTTTTTAAATGTTCTAATGCAATAACTTTATCATAATTTAATAAGCACAACATGTTGGCTAGGAGATTCTCATTAGTGACTGTTTGCACTAGTGTGAAGTGTCTCAGGATGGCTGGATTTCATATTTACTGAACATTCACGTGTAACCGTTCCTACAGGACCCGCAGGAAGCCCAGGTGGAAGCTTGTTTAGCCTGTACCTCGCAGCTCAGTGACTGTTTCCTTATCTGAATACTTCTGTTCTTCTGCTAAGGTATAGTTAGCCTTTCTGTTCCTGGCATACCCTGCATGTGTTGTCTGCAGGCACATACACCCAGAGAGCCTCCCGATCCTTAACAGAAGGGCTGACTGCATGATATTTAGGGGATCCAGAATTGTGGGTCATTACTTCACAATTTCTTTCTTTTTTTTTTTGCACGGGGTCATGATTTGCTTTTAAATCTGTTCTAGCTATTTTTCCAGTTTTAAAAAGTCCTCAAACATAAAAATCTACTTTGCTTTCCAGCAATTTATGAAAGAAAATATTCAGAACTTTTCCATATTTCAAACAAATACATCCCTTACCTCTTCCTGCTTTTCTTAAAAATTGACAAACCTCGGTTCCCTCAAATCTAGACACTATGAATTGAAAATAAAATTAAACCCCCTTTCTTTCTTCTCCAAACGCTTTCAGCTAGTTGACAAGACAATACCAGCAAAATGCTGCTGGGATAATTCTGTTATGTTTCAGTTATTACTAAGTCAGTTAGATCCATACCTTAGTAGGGATAATATAAGTGTACTTAGGATCATTGTGCTGTGCAAAAGTAGGCAGTTCCCCCCTGCAATTGTGAGCTAATGTCTGCTATGTCTGAAAGGCACTTTGAAACTAGTATGAGTGGTAAGTATCACTATTACTTGCAAGAGGAAATAAAAAAGGCATTTTCTTTCAATGGGAAAATTTATAAAATATAATTGAAGAGTGATTATTATCAAGGAATATTCCAGTTGGAAGGGACTTTAGAGATCGCTATTCTAACTTCTTCATTTGCTTCAGAAGCAAAACACACAACTAATAATTTTAAAATAGAAAAAAATCAATTTTCTACCCTCAGATTAATCACTACTATAAGTATAGACATAAGATTTTTAAAATTTTAATATTAAGATGTACTTAAGACAGTATTACTGGGTGTGTGTGCATTTCTGATTAATTTCCTATTCTAACATGCACATTACTCCCTTCAAAACTCCTTTGGCATTTTTGATAATGCAGCTGTCTTGCTGAATACTGTTTTCAGTTTCTAGAGTGTTAATTGCACATTATGGTTGCTTGGTGTGAATGATCCCACATGAATAAAATCTGCAGTTCTCTCTCTTTTTTTTTTTAAAGATTGTTGGGGGGAGGGGAGCTTTGGAGAGGCAGAAGGGGGTGTTAAAAAACTTCAAAAGTGTCCACTCTGTTATTGAGGCAGTAATTAGGATTCAGAAAGCTCTTTATTAATAGTTTAAAATTTGGGGGCATTTCAGGACTTCCAATAATGAGGTTTAAAATAAACCCCTGTAACTCACAGAGAAAATGGACTGATCTCAGAGAACATACACTATTCTCCAAAGAACTGGATTAAGAGGGGGGCAGCAGAGTAACAGCCACCAATCTATTGAGGACCTTGAAACATCACAGGAAATGAAAGGAACTTGTTCATTCACTAGAAGGTCCAAGGAGTATGCTCCAATAACAACTGCCTTCTTGAAGCATGAACTATACTGCAGGAACTATACCGGGTTCCTGCAGGGGTTATTTAAGCCTGGCCATTGACAGCCATTCTTTTCTTGCCTTTCCTCAACTTAGGGCTCAGCTGTTCTTCAGGTAAGTGGTGCAAATGCGTACATAATTGGGAATTTTATTTTAAAACCTTACTGGTCAGTCTGGAAATCCCACATGCCTCCATCAGGTCTTCTGTCCACGAGTCCTACACCTGCATAGTTAGTTTCCTTTGTTCTTCAGATCCTCTATAGAAACCCGAGTGTGCATTCTAGGACATGCCAGCATAACACACAAGAATCTTGTAAGTGGTTTCCTGCTTTTCCCTTCAATGGCATTTTTATTACACTGGAACTTCTCTTGATTTATATGTTTTGCACTTACGCAGGTGATGTGGGGCTGTAATGACAGTTCCTAATTTTACAACCAACATAAATATGTTAAACAGGAACCCATTATGCCCCAGGTAGAAGCCCAGCTCTGACTTGAAGCATTATTGGTGACTGAATAGATGTTAAATGTGTACTTTTTATCTTGTACTTTTCATCCCACCACATTTGGGATTTTGAGTACTGAGATAATAATCTGATAACTCAGGAACAATACAAACACAGTTATTTTGTTCCTCTATGTTAATCTCATTGTGTTTATGGAGTATCATTTATGCCTAAAGAAAAACTGAAGAGGCACTTCCTCAGTGAGGGTCATCATTCTCAGAAAAGTAATACACTGTTTATGAAGTTCTCTCAGACTGCTGTGTTTTGGAAGTTGACAGTTTTTAAAACCATTTGGTAGCGCCCACACACTGCATACTTGGTACTGCTATACAGGTTAATGTTTAATCTGCAGACACTTCGGTCATTTGTCTGTTCAATTAAAAGACAATGCTTTGGAATGTAAAGAATACTAAATCAACCACAAAATGCATAGCACATTGCTAAATAAATGGAACATGTAATCCTATATCTGTGAAGACTATATCTCAGCCACTGACAGTGATGAGAATTGTATAATTTGAACAGGTTATATAAACTGGTAAAAGGAAAAAAAAACAAGCCACAGTAGTTCAAATTCAGTTCAGAAATTACTGAGTACCTATGTGATGCTGAAACTTGCTAGCCACTGTAGGGTAACCTGTGCTATAAAACCTCATAAACATTCCATCAGAAAATTTTAAGCAATTCGAAACAAACCTAGGACCAGCGTAACATGATCAAGAAAACAACATGATCATCTCATGTTTTTCAAGGGTTAGAAATAAAACACCTAGATTTTTAAGAGACTTTAAATGGAAGCAATGTATAGGGAGAAAGATTTTTAAAAATTGACTGAAGAAATTCTGATTGTCTCAGAAATATAAAATGATATGATGAATCATTAGGATTGCACATTTGGCCTTTCTCTCATTAAAAAATGGAAGACAAAAAAAAAAAAAAGAAAGACAGAAGAAAACCCCAATCTGAAGCATGTATCTGAAAAATTCATTTTGTCCCTCAACGGTGTCAGCAAAAAATAACCTAGACTCTTCCACATAACCTTGTGAGGTAGTCTTTGAGAATTAATTAAGTGCAATAAAAGACAATCCCTCTTTGGGGAAATACACCACACACTCCCAGTCATATTCCTAACCAGTGCCGTCACCTTCAGGGATGCACAAACGCCAGGAAGGCTGAGGATTATCGCTCAGTGGGAGTTTGACCTATTCAGACAAAAGGTCAGCTTGCCATTGAAGAACCCATTAGAAAACAGAAGCAGGCCAGCTTAGTGGACACACGTAATGAACGGCGGAAAAGTCATGAGCCATTCTTGCCTTGCGTCCCGCGTTGCCCTTTTCCCCTAACCCTCCCCGCCCCCATTTCCAGAGCAGCTGCAGCTGCCCCAGCCCCTCCCTGCACAGTTCACACTGGGAAGGTAAACCACAGGCAGGGAGAGAGAAAGGGGCGCATTATTTCAGGGATCCCTTGAACAAGACACTCAAAAGTGAAGAGGATGACACCGGGAGGCAGGGTTGCCAAGAAACTGTTTGATTTGGGAAACGTCATTAGCAGATAGGGAATACCATTTTGGGGCTATTTTCTCATCCAGCTCTCCCTCCACGGGGAGCCGAGTGGCAGGATGGGTGGATGTAGCCTTAACGTTCTGCAGGTGGTATTTCAAGAGTGGAGTCATCCACTGAGTAAAAAGGCAAGTTTGGTGGGTACCCTCGGAATCTGCTGTGTAAGGGGCAAGACTCTGTTCCTACACTGAGCGTGGGGGAAGAGAGGACTAAAGGAAATCCTGGACATCACTCCCTGGGCTTTAGCACTTGGGCTAAGCAAAGTCGGAGTCTGGGAAAGAAAAGAGTACAGAATGCTTAATGAGTCTTCCCATGACTACCAAAGAGAAGAAAAGGGATTTCCCTTGAAGAATGTCAATTAGCCTCCCTCACTGTAGGGCAGATGAAGCCAGGGAGGGTTCTCTCAGAAGTCTCAGAACTTTATGAAGTATATAGTTGTGTATATGTGTATGTGTGTCTCCCTATAAAAATAAACATTGATATGCTTTTATTGACTATGGGACCAAGTCTTCATTCTGACACTTATTCTTACCGCTCCCCCTACTGCCCAAATTCACAGTTTGTACCCTTTCAACACTAAATTCCTCACTGTTTGTGCATGCCCTAAACACTGGTGGAATTTCAGGTCGGGATGGGGAAGATGCATTGGAATCACGAGTGGTAGGTACCTGATTAACCCAAACAGCAGCCCTAAAATCGAAACTGTTGTCAAAAGCCCGAAGTGTGGAGTTTCCACACACTACATGAAGCGAATGTCTGAAAACAAAGAACAACAACACTTTTTCAATGTATTTTCACCAAGATAAGTTTTTTGCCCCTTAAAATACAGGATAACTGAGAACCAGCGAAAAGAAACAGGGACAGGTATTGCTGATCAGGCATTTGAATGGTAGGTTAACAGTAAATAATAAGAAAGAAAACCTTCCATATTCAAAAACAGTGTAGTATGGGCTTATTTTTGAACTCAGATCCAGAATGTTCTAAAAAATACATTTTTATAATTCATATCTCAAGCCTATTAACACACTATATTACCAATTTAGACAAAAGAAGTATTTAATCTGTTAAAATAACTGAAACTCTAAGAAGTCTTACGCTGATTCAAAAATTCTTTTTTGCAACACATTTAAATTTCTCCCACAATTTAAAGTTGCACTGAATATATTCAGGAAAAGCGTTAAGGGCGATAAGACTGTGAGAGTATTAATATTTACAAATGAATGGCTGGATTTAAGAAGAAGGAATCATGTCTGCTTTTATCAAAAAAAGCCTATCTGTATGGCTACAACTAGTACAAACTAAGGGAAATACACAAAACACTCAATGATCTGTTTACACAAGAATGTGTTTAGCATGCACTTCCTATCTTCTGCAGAACTTACACAGTATTCACAGATTTTGAACACTTTCTTTACAAAACTTTTCTTCATCAGAATGGTAAACTGCCTAAAAGTGAAATGGCACCCAAGTATTACTTTTGTAAGTCTTAAAAATGCTTCTTGTATGAATTACAAGGACTTCTTTTCGGTACGAAGTTTTCATTTTAAAGAGTCCTTTTGCCCACTTGCCTCGCTTTTCCTTTGAAGGAAATGAGTTATCAAAGCAGGTGTTTCTTCATCTGTAGGCAGGGAAAGAGGAAAATAGCTGTTTTCTGACAATCTGGAAGTTACTACAGGAGCTATTATAGGTACCTTACATGGGTTACATAGAAGTTGATCAACACACTTCTTGAGAGGACCCAAACTTCCAGCTGACAAGTACATTCTTAAGGCAATGGGGTAAGCTGCTGTTTGGAGCAACAGCACTAGAGAGGATGATGAAGTGCTGACAGTCTGCATCTCTGAGGTCAGAAACCTCAGGAAAATACAGGCATGAGCCACAGGCTAGGCTGAAGGTTGCGGAGTACCTCAGGGGAATCCTCAAGAGATGCATGGAGGTATAAGGGCAGGATTGAAGGAATAGATGAGGGTACGCTTTATTTCTTGATTCTGTAAAGTAATTATTGCAAATTCAAACAGGACTCTCTAACAACGGTAGGTAACAATCATTTCAATTTAACTTTCTTGATCATTCTCATAACAATGTATACAAAAAACAGTCACTTTTACAGGACTTGAAATCCACCCACAACTCCAAGCCTTTTCTGAATGTATTTTTTGATTTTAACAAAGTGATGCTGCAGGGCTTGCTTTGGATGCAGAGCTTAAACTATTTAATTCCCTTTATATAGTGAAGAAAATGAGAATTTCCTCTTTGTATTTACAAAATAAAAAAAGTAGATTATGACTAATTCTTGTCTTTGGATTTCCAGCAGAGATACAGGGTATCATCAATTGCACTCTCTCTCAATTTGGAAAAGTTTGAAGAGTGAGGCAGCTATAAAGTGACTTGAGAACAGAAAGAACAGAAACTATAGAACAGGAGAACCTCTGAGCAGCAGAAGGTCTTGATTTTTATCTAAAGTGAGCTCCGCAAAAGTTATCAACTAATTCATTCTGGCTTCAGGGCTACAGCAGCCAACACTTACCGAGCCTCACTATGAGGCAGGCACGTTGCTGGGCCCTGAGAACACAGAGATGACCGACAGAGAGTCCACTGAGTGAGGTAGTCTTGTGTGATAGAAGGGTCCAGTGGCCACAGGGAGTGGCACTGCAGACACCAGCGCAGGCTCCAAGCCTGAGCACATGCCTGAGGTGGAAGGTGCTCTGCCCGAACACCACCTGAAGCTCTGCTTCTGAGCTGCTGCTTTTCTTGTTGTTCCTGTTGTCCTTGTTTCTCTTCTTCCTATGATAACCTTCTACCAATCACCTACTCCATTAAGCCATGAAGGACCAAGTACTCCCGACCACAGCTTTCAAAGGGAAAATTAGAAAATCCCATCTAATTTGGGATCTGAAAGCAGCACAAACTACACCAAGTTGGATCCTTGTCCTTTAATTGGTAGAAATGACCTCCCCCAATAATATGCGAAAACTGTTTTTGAGAAGTTGAAATTTTTAATGGGGGTTAGGTTTGGTATGCTCCCTCAGTAGGGGCTGAAAAAAGAAGGATTATTATACTTTCGTTTTGCAAAATGTCTTAAAAGCCTTTCAGTTGAGTGCCATTGTAAGACTGTCACCCCTTCTGACCTCAGTGACACACAGACTGTTAGTGGCATGACTTTGCCCAGTAGGAAGGAACTAGAGATTATCATTGAATTGGTATGGTGTCAGTCAGCATGTGTGCATGCTAAGTCGCTTCAGTCGTGTCTGACTCTTTGCAACCCCATGGATTATAGCCCGTCAGGCTCCTCTGTCCATGGAATTCTCCAGGCAAGAATAGTGAAGTGGGTTGCCATTTCCTCCTCCAGGGGATCTTCCCAACTCAGGGATTGCAACCACATCTCTTATGTCTCCTGCATTGGCAGGTGGGTTCTTTACCACTATCCCCACCTACACTTAGTCATAAAAGGAAAAAGTTCACATCTGTTATCTTGATTTTTTCCCCCCCAAGTCTGATTCCAAAGCTTCATGTTATGACAACTGTAACATCTGCTACGAATGCTGAGGAAGTCAAGCACAACCTTATTACTTCCATCCTAATGCTCCATCCATCCTTCGGGCTTTCCAAGGCCACTAATATGGCAGGGAGGCTCTGCAGGAAGTAGCTTGTGTCTCTGCGGTAGAAAGAAGGCAGTGTCTCTGGTCCTTTCCCCTCCTCTCTCTCCTGTTCATCCACTCATATATTCATATCACATTCTCTCACGTGCTAGCTTACTCTTGGACCCCATCAATGCTTAGTCATGTGTTTAGGGACTTTCTGACAAAAAAACAGTCAAAAATAAATAGTTCCATGAAATAGTGGGCTGTTGACCCAAAGGACATAATGCTACAATTATAACAGCACCAGCTACTGAAAAAGGCATTGATTGATTTCCAGAGCTCAACTATTTCAGACCATGGTAATACATTTTTTTATGAAAAATTTAGTGAACACTTAAAATATGGAAGATATTAACCTCATAGACCTAGGAGCTAGCAATATAAGCCAGGTTCCCATTTCCATTTCTGAATGCTTTCTTAATATGTCAGCAGAAGAAAGCTAAAAGCCTCCATGTGAAATTTGTGTTGAGTCTCTACTTTTAGCTGGGTACCATGTCAGCGGATATAAAAATGAAAGCACCATCCTGACCCTCCAGGTGACCAGAGTCTAGTGTGAAGACATATACATAAGCAAATAAATAAAATCCAACGAATGTGTGGCTCTCAACTCTCAACTCTGCATTGGAGCAGGGAGAGCGGCGGCTTCAGTATAGGGGTGTGCCGGAACTGTGTGTGGAGGGTGAGGTCACGTAGACAGTGAACTATAACAGTCAATACTCTGGGACCCACTGGCTGGACACGGAGCCCAGAACAACTTCACCTTAACCTAGCTACACATGCAAGGTTCCAGGCTCACCATCGGCCGGCTCCAGCCAGCTTTTTCTCAAGCTGCAATCCCAATGGACTGTCACACTCCTCAAGACACTTGCATGTCTGGGTGCCACACTTTTCCACAACTTCCTGGGGCTAGACACTATAGCTTAACAGTCACACAATTACATCCAGGAGGATCAAGGTTCACTCAGCTCTGTCTGAAAACCCAAACTTTACTATTCGACCACTTGCCCTGCCTGTGTCAAAATTCCTGAAGTGCACGCCGACACCACAGCAGTCCACTGGGCACTGTGTGAGGCAGTCGGTTACTAAATGGACTGTCCCATCACCTCAGAGCTCTGAAGGGGATCTTCTGCCACAGGTCTCTTACTGAGGCCATCAGACTCCTCCCCAAGATGCTCTCTGCCTTCTGCTTGCCTGAGTTCAATGGAAGGCGTCATTGGGAAATAGCTGCACACAGAGGAAAGGATTTGGGTTCTGGAGTCAGGCCGACTGAGTTTGAAATCCTTCATTGATCTCTATTAGCTGGGTGGTCATGGACAAATTAGGCTCTGGGGACATCAATGTCTAATTGTGTCAAAGGGAGATGCTGTGAGGACATGTGACACCCCCCAATCTGCTTTTATTTTCCTCCTAGAACTTATTTGCATGTCGTCTCTCTTCTCCATTAAGGACTTCCCCAGTGGCTCAGTCGGTAAAGAACCGCCTGCAGTGCACGAGATGCAGCTTTGATCCTTGGGTTGGGAAGATCCCCTGGAGAATGGGATGGCTACCCACTCCAGTATTCTTGCCTGGAGAATCCCATGGATAGAGGAGCCTGGTGGGCTACGGTCCATGTTGTCGCAAAGAGTTGGACATGACTGAGCAACTAATACTTTCACTTAACACTTTTTCTTCTCCACTCACATTGTTCCCTTCCTAAGCTGGAGGGATCGTTTTGTGCACTGCTGAAACCCTAACAGTTAGATTAGGGCCCAGAACATAGAAGGTGCACAATATATATTTGTGAATAAATGATCAGTCTAGAGTTCTAGCCCCTGGGAGGCATTCAGCACATGTCAGCTCTTCCTCCTTGTCATGCAAAGTGGAGGCCTAGTCAAAGATGACTTTTCTAGATCACCATCTGTATCCCAATTTTTACAGAAACACTATTTTTCTTAAATATGCCCATTTCTTAGGAATTATTTACCAAACTGTCAGAAATATGTGTTCCCCTATATGCTTTACCTAGTCTCTGTCTTTCCTGCAGCGTGATATAAAATCTACAGTGTCACCACAGACCCTGTCAGCCAAGTGCAATCAGGGCCTCAAACCAGTGCAAACCTTTCACACATACTTGGGCAAGGAGCCAGCAATTCACTGAGTGTCAGCAACTGCCCACTGAATTTTCTCTTGAAGATTCACTCATGTACTATTCTAGCAGTAATTGGCATTCATTTTAAGATGCTGAACGCTTCCAACATAACTTGATTAGGTAAACGTACAGAGCTACCAACACTGGAAACCAAAATCACCTCTTACAACCCCACCATCTTCTCTGATTACATACAAACAAAAGCCCACACAATTATCAATGGTAACTGAGTGGGAACTAGGTCTTGCTTATGTTAGATCAAGGTTTTCATCACCACTGCCATCTGCCTCGTGGGGACCTACAGAGGCTATGATTTATAGAGTTGGAAACTAAATAAGAAAAATGAACACTATTTGGAGTTTAGAGATTAGTAAACAAGCTGACAAGATTGTCAGGGCTAAAATTAAGAACACACACAACCATATACTTTCACACTCATCACCACCATGAAACATATCAAGGAGGAAAAAAACCTAATTTGAAGACCTATTATTTAGATCCATGACTTAGCCCAAGCCTCTCTTTGTCAGAGGTTCTTAACATGTTTCTTTCTTTGAATAACAGACATGTTTAAGCAAACTGTCTTCCTAAGGCAATATTTAAACACAAAGCTTTTGTGTATACAATTATAAAAATTCCAGGGAGCCTCTGACACCCATCCGTAGACCTCATGTCAAGAATTCTTGCTTTAGACAAGAGCCAGGCACCCACATACAGCCTGTACCAGCCTGGCACTTAGTGGGACTGAGCAAATGATTCCTTGAATGAGCAAGTAATCAAATGAACACCCAAATGAATGAACGCAAGGAGACTCAGTCAGAGAACACACAGCTAAAGCAGACACTTGTATTCTGTGTGGAACTCTGAGTCTGAAAGCAGCAGCCAGTTAGTTGGTTTATTCACAAAAATTGCTTTGTGGAATTATACACTGCTCCTCCCCTTCTAAATGCAGACAGAGGGAGGAAAGGAAAAAGAGATAATGAAGGTTTGCAAATGAAGTGGGTACAACTGTGCAATCAATCAACGTTTTCTGAAAAAGAATCTGCATCACTTGCCAAAAATCTGAACTGAATAACTGAACCAGCATTCTGATGAGAACGGACTTTGCCACTAGCCAGTCATTTTTGTTTGTCTTCCAGCTGTCTTGCTTCTGTTTTCCAGGAAGCCTCTGGTCTCTTCTTAGCCGGTTCAGGCCTGGGAATTTATTTAATCATGTTCAAATGCTTACTCCATGCTTATTCTTTTTAATAAATCTTTGCTGACTGTTTAAGAGTAAATACTTAGTATTTACTAATACTGCCTAGTATTATGCTAGTTGAAAAGAATACAATTGCTCATCTAAATATCCATTGATGGCCTACTAAGTGCCGGGTCCTCTTTTAGTGCTAGGTCATGGACGAGTGAACAAAGCAGACAAACAGGCCTTCATGGAGCTGACATTCCAATGGGGAAGTCAACAACAGCGACAACAATAATGCACACACACCTCAACGCGGTAAACAGCATGAAGAAAACAGGGCAGGGGCAAGAAGCAACAGGTCTTTATAACAGGTATAATAAAGGAAAATCAGGGCAGACCTCTCCAGGATCTATCTGAGGAGAGATACCAGTAAGGTGAAGGGGTGATGTGATGTACAGGTGAAGGCAAGAGGAAGTGGAAAGGCCCTGAGATGGGAGGAGCTTCTCAGGTTCAGGAAACGGCAGAGAGCCAACGTCCTCCAGGAACTGCGAGAGTGGGGAAAGGAAAACAGCAAGTGTAGCAAAATAATGGTTTACTTGGAGGGTGTCAGGAAAGGGGGGCATCTCACTCCAGTGAAAGTCAAAGAGGTAAAAGAGAAGAGAGTGTTTCGGCTAGAAATGAGTAGAAATGCCCCAGGCAAACAAGTCAGGGGTTAGTGGTGGAGGTGGCCAGAAGAGCATGCCCAATGGCACAAGGCCAGCAGGGCAGGTGAGTTCGCTACGCCTGCAGGGAAGGAAATTTCAGGACACCTCGACAGGCTAAGTCACAGGTGGTCTCACGAGCACTGCAGAGGAGTTCCTAGTTCACACAGAGTAACTGGGATTCATTTAAAGAGTCCTATAGATGGAGGGGAGAAGGAAAATGGCAACCCACTCCAGTGTTCTTACCTGGAGAATCCCAGGGACGGGGGAGCCTGGTGGGCTGCCGTCTATGGGGTTGCACAGAGTTGGACACGACTGAAGCGACTTAGCAGCAGCAGCATGGATGGAGGAGCCTGGTAGGCTGCAGTCCATGGGGTCGCTAAGTCGGGCACGACTGAGCAACTTCACTTTCACTTTTCACTTTCACGCATTGGAGAAGGAAATGGCAACCCACTCCAGTGTTCTTTCCTGGAGAATCCCAGGGATGGGGGAGCCTGGTGGGCTGCCGTCTATGGGGTCGCACAGAGTCGGACACGACTGAAGTGACTTAGCAGCATAGGGGTTGGAGTTGAGCACAAGTATGTGTTATGTCGACAGGGCAGAGGGGCACAGAGTAGAATTGTGTTTGGAGGGAAGATGAATAGACTGGCTATTTCATAGTTGAGGCAAGAGATGGGGTTTCCCAGGTGGCACTAGTGGTAAAGAACTTGCCTGCCAATGCAGGAGACACAGGAAATGAGGGTTTGATCCCTGGGTCAGGAAGATCCCCTAGAGGAGGGAATGGCAACTCACTCCAGTATTCTTACCTGGAGAATCCCATGGACAGAGGAGACTGGCGGGCTACAGTCCATGGGGTCACAAGGAGTTGGACATGGCTGAGCACACACACATAGCTCAGGGAAGAGATGAAGATGAGTTAACCCTAGTAAATAAGACAGAAAGATCAGAGAGGAGTTCGGTTCTGAAGGTTCTTAGGAGGTAGGATTGAGAGAGCACTGTAACTGAGTATTTAGGGGAAAGAAGAGCCAGGCATGAATTCCAGTTGTTTGGGTTGGAAAATGGTGTAGATGATTCACTCATTCCCTGTGCTAGGACATACTAGACGAGACCCTGAACTGGAGGTGTCTTTAGGGCAGGCCCATTGAGATGAGGTGTCCAGTAGACTCAAGGCTCTGGGCTCAGGGGTGGCAGAGATGCAGTCTTGGCGGCAAGTCATACAGATGGGCATAGAAGCTGGGGTGTGGCAGAATGAGGGAGGGCAGGGGTGCCGGTGTGGGGAACACCTGCATTTATAGAGAGCAAGGGGAGAAGCACAGAATCTGAGAACAAACACCCAGAGGGGCAGCGGGGAGGTAAAGAGGTGGCGGTGTTCTACAAAGAGCAAGACCAGATCATCTGAAGGAGAGGCTCACCGAGTACATCAGATATCACAAGACGGCACTGAGGTGGGGACGCTGCTGTCAACTGAGGAGCAATGAGAGGCGAGAACCTTGAGTTCTATACTTTAAATTCCTTTTGCTTCACTTTGGAAGTGAAAGGAAGGAGAATAAGGGAGGAAATCTTGGCCAAGAAGAGAAGTAGGAAACACCCACAGGAAAGAAATTATTTTTTAAGTGACTTGAGGATGTTTATACCCTGAGATAAAGAAGCAAGTAACAGCCATGAGACACAGAAAGATGGAAAATTCTCAAAAGAAGGTACACCACTGTGCAGAGTTTAGGTAAAGCTGAACAATATGCATCATATTTTTAATTCAATATTTTATTATAATCTGAATCTACAAAAATGATGTTCCATGGTGTGGAGACCCATCCAGTCAATAAGGATTTCAACTTTGGAACAAGTTCTCCTGGATGCTGGTCAGACAACATAATGATCTACAACCCAAGCTTAGGAGTGTATTTCTACAGGACAAGGTGCCAAGCACATCTAAGATCAAGCCATCTCGTCTTCCATCCCTTCTCTCCTCCTGTGAAGAGTCTTCATTCTGCTGGGAGTATAGGCTCATTATTTCAGAGCAGTCTTCCTCCCTCTTAGTTTTCTCCACTGTGTATTTAGGGGCATCAAACGCTCTTTCCTAAGATCCATGTCTATCCTGTCAACTTCATGAAAACAGAAAACCCCATATACATGGATTTACAAACATGCTATAAAAAGTACAAGACCCCTCTTTTGTATGACGCTGTGTCGAGGCATTCCCCTCACCGTACACTCCAGTATTGTCCCTCACTTCATGTCTCAGTAATAAAGCTCTCTCCTATTCCAATTGGTCCCCAGTCTCTTGTCCTTGTATCTCCTGCCAACGCAAAAGCTCTGAAAATGTCACACATAGAGGAGTTACCTGGAATTGCTTTTGGAGTCCCTGCAACTCTTGGATCACAAAAGCAATAAGTACTTCTCCCTCGCAGCCAAGATCTGTCAAATACCCATAGGCAAGTATTGCAACAGATCATTAATATACTCAGGTGTGAACTAAAGGAATATTAACTAATCAGAGAAAACAAAAATGCCTTTTATTTGTTGGAACAAGCAAGTGAAAAGGGAAAGAAGAACCTCATATTCCTCCTGCTTTATTTAATGAATATTGATTAAGCCAATGAAGAAAGAAGCCAAGAATGGCTCTGTGTAGAACAGAACAAAAAACCCTGCTTCCCAAGAAATATTTCTTACAGACACAGTGGCTTCAGCTTCAGTGAGGTGGAATTTTCTACGTGGCAAGAGAGAAAGACAATTTTTTTTTCCTCTGGAATTTCAAAAATACTGTTTAAACAAATTGCATCCTCAGCACTCAGAAGAAAATACTAAATGCTCCCCTCGGCTCCCTCAACTTGCTCCTCTTATTAGCTTTCCTCTTCTGTTTCCGGTGAAGGCAGCTCACTCTGGGGCTTCTGGAATTTGATTGGGACTCCGGGCACCTTTATTTTCTTGGTCCAATTGCACTTATATTTATTTGCAGCACTGCTGCCACTTCCTTTTTTTCCTTCATAATTGGAACCATAGTTGAGAGTGAGAGCAATGAACTCTACATGCTGCCTTCAGAAGTTGATGACTTCGGTTTTTTAGAGAGAACTTCTTTCAGTTAGATCTATACCGAGGTCTAGCTCTGTCCTTTGTAGTACTCAACATTTTTCCATCTTAGTCTCTGAGTGTTCAGGAGTACTTTAAAAAATGGGAGGCAGCTATTGCTTAGTATGAAGGGCATAATTCTTGGAGACAGAAACCTTTATTTCTTGTCTCAGCTCTGTCATTTACCAGCTGATGATCAAGAGACTTAGTCTTGTTTTATAGATCTTGGTTTCCTCATCTATAGAGTGGGTTTATAACCCCTTGTCAAAAAAGTTGTGGTAAGGGCTAAATGCCAATGTTTGGAACAATTTTCTAGTGCCTACCTAGCAAAGAGTAAGGGACACATAAATATTAATGCAATCTGGATTTTTAAATATCTCTCTGTAGCAAAATAGAAATGAGTGCTGACAAAATGGTTTTGATGAGAAAAATTAAAGGAAGTCACTAAGATGATGTTCTATGATTAGGACCTTTCTGATATTTCCTAGGTTGTGTGTGACCTTGAGCCAGTTAAAAAATTTCAGACAAATATCGTTACCAGGAAGATGAATGGCTGTCACCACTCACACCACAGCAGGTTGTTTAGGGATTAAATGAGATAACTTAGGCAAGCGTGGTGCAGTATTTGATACAAATGAAGTGTCCACTAAATGTTAGTTCCCCTCTCCTTCTTCAAAGATGTGTATTTTAAGAATCATACGCAAATGAAGAAAACAAAACGAAAGGAAAACCCCTATAGATTTTTTAGAGTCAACCAACATCATGGGCTTGTTCACAAATAGGAGTGATACAAATGGTTATCAGAGAGAAAATAGTTTTGGCATATGTGAGAATCCTTAGGACTATAGCTGATCTGTGATTTTACATGGTGAGTTTTTAGCATAACAATCTTTTCTAAGTGTCAGAGGAGAAAGGTAGCGTGGTGTCTTTGCGCTGGGCGCGTCCATACACATGCCTGTGTATAAGCAGGTGTGTATGTATTGATATTCATAATCTATGCTTATATTCTCACCTGCTAAAATATATACATGGTAGGTACTGAATAGATTAATTCAAGACTACCTAATGCAGAGGTATGGATCATTAAATGCTGCCCACTCTAATAATGGTAGCTGCAGAAAGGTTATTTCCCAGGAGGGACAAACAGTAGAAGAAACTCACCAGACCCACATCATCCCGTCCCCTCTATTCTTCGTCCCTGACTGGCCACGTCATGTTTGTGGCTAGACCCATCTGGACAGCAGGTGTGGAGCTGCACGGCTGCATGTATCTGATTATTGACCAGGGACTGTTTCCAAAGGCACAATAAACTGCTGCTGACCCTTAGTAATAACACGTGGCAATCGTCCCTGTTTACACAGGTAAGAATGCAAAATAAAAGAAAACCAATTCTGAATGTTTTAAGACTACATTTGGACCAGCGGCTTTTGACAAAGCCTCCATATATATCAGTCAAATAGTGAACTTGGCGAGCTTGTATAGAGTCTATTAAAGGGGGAATAAGGTTCATGAATTTCAAGCTTGGAGGGCTCTAATTACCTCATGCTCAAACTTTAACTACAAAACTCAGATAAATTGCTGCATTAAACCATAGAAGATCCTCCACCTGATTTGTGCCAGAGCATCTAAAGCTCAGTGAGGCTGATCCCAGAGAGGGTTTCCAAATCAGTCCCAAGGGAATATGTTCCGGACCTGTCTCTAATGAGTATGTACGGATTACTTGGATGTTTTGGTAAAGCTACCTGGTAAATTAGTCAATCTGAAATTTTATTAGCCGCAAAGCACTATAGCAGTCAGTCACATAGCCCAGGAATACTGGGGGAATTAAAGTCATTTTCAGCATCTATTAGCTAGGTACCAGGAATCTGTCTCAGGCCCTTGTTGGTAGTTGTAACATTAAACTAATTGGCTAATAGTTACAGCTGTCTCTTCAGTACTTTTGTTCTTGGAGGTGTGATCCCTTCTTGAACCAATTTATGTACACCCAGAGGGGGGTCCTATATTTACTCTAGTTCAGTGTATGATTTGGATTCAAAAACAACCTAAAAACAGAAAAGAAAAAGGTCTGTATATATAAACCATGGTGCAAAACAGCCAAAGCTGAGCTGACATAGTGACAGTCTGAAAGTTAGAATTTAGTGAATATGGGAGGCAGAGAAAAATTAGGAAAACAAACACCCCTTTCAAATATTCAAAACATTCATATTTATCAAAGATGCACTGAGGAGAAGTGTGGATTTCCCTCTGCCTGGTAGAACATTCTCCACGGCTATTTATCTAGTTACAAACTTTTATAGATGTGAAATATTTTAAGAAGTCCTTTAGAAATGGCCTGAGGTAATTTCAAACTTAACAGACCCTGTCCCACCAGAGCTCATTACAGTGGATTTTATAACAAAGTACCCTCTACTTAATTTTCAGAGCCTAGCCAAGCATACTGGAAATGCAGCTGCATTAAGTGCAATTAATGGCACAATAAAAGCAGTGGAGGGCTGTTTAACACCCAAGAACCAGCAGTAAACACTGGCTCCACGCTCTCCAGCAGTCAGTGATGTGTCAAAGCACCTGGAGTGTGAGATTTCTGTATCAAGGGGGAATCGTCTGTCTCCTGCTGGAGAAAAATCTTCTGTCCTTCAACGAGTCTACCCAGAGACTGCACAAAAGGATATAAAGTGATTCCCTCCAGTTATGCCACAAGCATTCGCTCCCTTTGAGTGGGAGGCCAACATAGTAAGCTCCTATTCCCATCAGTGAGGGAAAAGGACAAATATGATTTTACCAAAAACGAGTCTAACAGCAAGTGACTCATAGTGCACAAAATGATTTGTGCGTAACTCAGTTCACTCTCAGAAGCCAGAAAAAAGAAGTGTCTGATCAGAATACTATGTTTATTGGAAAGATCCAAATAAATCCAAAACCCAAAAAGCTGGGCAGGAGCAATTATAATGATGTTTGCAAACCTCTTCGATGATCAAGTCATCACTTAGAATTTGAGTACGAGAGACATCTACAAGTAAGCAAAAACCTCACGGACTGATACAATCATGGTTGTTAGAGCATTTGTCAACTAGTTCATTTATTAAGTACAATATGTAGTCAACTGAGTCTGGGAAGATGATTATACATATCCACTTTCGTTAAGTAATTAAAGCAATTCTATCATGAAAAGTGTTTGATTATAACTGTCTCTTCTAGACTAGTCTGTATTTAAGGTTCTATCCCTGTATTTCCATGCCTGGATAAAACTGGTCACTTAACAATATAAACAGACTAGGAAGTACATCAAAGTTGTATTTTTAACTAAAAAAAACAAAAAAACCCACGCACTGTAATGTAACACATGCATGCGTGCTCAGTTGTGTCAGACTCTGTACAACCCCGGGTACTGTCGCTCCTCCGTCCATGGGATTATCTGGGTAAGAATACTGGAGTGAGCTGCCCTTTCCTCATCCAGGGGATCTTCCCAACCCAGGGATTGAACCCACATCTCCTGTGGCTCCCATACTGGCAGGTGGATTCTTTACCTCTGAGCCACCTTAAAAATCTCCACCAATCAGCAATTAGTCAAAAGAAATCTTATAAATCATAATACTAAAGACATAACCCAAAGAAAGGAAAGCCACAGACAATCCCCAAATTTCATATTATGAAAAACATGTTTCTAATCTCCCTTCTCAAAAAATACTCCTGAGAGGTTTTACGCTGATTTTGGTTTCTTCAGCTTCCAATGCTCTTGGATTGAAGAGCTAATGACTCAAGAGAGGGACACAGAAGATCCCTCTGTGAGGTGATGATAATTTGCTCTTGCCTCAAGATCCTGCCATAAGGAAACCTGCTCTCAGGACCTACAGGGCATGACTGTGGTTGCTTTCATCACTGGGTTCTATCATGAGTTTTAGGCTCTGTGAACACAGCTAGGAATCTAACATCCAATAATAACCCATTTACATTATCATTTTTATTTTATTTTTTCTGGGAAGGAATGCACTGGTTTTATAAACTGAAAATCTGATGTTTATAAATCTTTCTTATAGATCCTAATTTCTGAGAAGGCAAAGATCATAGCTGAAATGCTCCTAACACTGAATTAACATTTCTATGTACACCATATGAAAGTGTTAGTTGCTCAGTTGTGTCCAACTCTTTTGCAACCCCATGGACTGTAGCCTGAAGGCTCTTTTGTCCAAAGAATTCTCAAGGCAAGAATACTGGAGTGGGTTGCCATTTCTTTCTTCAGAGGATCTTCCTGACCCAGGGATCAAACCCGGGTCTCCCTCACTGCAGGCAGATTCTTTACCATCTGGGCTGTAATATGTGTCATGTACACCATAGTCTTTCCATAAACACATAATGACGATCATGATTAATTTCCAGCAACTGAGAGTGGCTAGTGATGAATGAAATGAAATTCCAAGAAACAGTATCATTCGAGATATTTGTATTTAAGTACTCAGCTGAGATGAGAAAAATATAAGGGAGGGAAGTGTGTGGTCTCAGCAGAGGTCGGCTTGTCTCTGGAAACTGCACATTCATCCTTGGGCTGGTTACACCAGCTCATATGCTCCCAGGCAGAGGAATAAAAGCTTAATTCCATATCCTTCCACCTGGCTAACTCAGGCTTTGCGAACACAAGAGAAGGAAGTTAACTTCTAGAATATCAATCTACCTCCTTTCATGAGCTGTAAATGCACTCTAAAGTAAAAGGTACATATAAGGATCTCTTGACCTACTATACCTTTTAGCTTTAAGTGGAATCGACTTTATTTTCCTGTCAACTACAATTTTCACTAAAGACTCCTGACTTCTTTATGGCATAATAAAGTTTTGTCTAGGATTACAATAAAAAGCTTTCATAATACTCATGACCTGAACATTCTGGATTAATTTTTAAATTGCATCTGAAAATCAGTACAAATGGCAATTCAATGTTTATGCTCTTTCAACTGGATTCATCTCCTTGCTTCTCTCAGTTGGTTCGTATCTTTCAGGGCAAGTTTCATTATAAAAAGCTGAGTACAGAAGAGAGCTTTGCATAGGCTCAAGGAAAGTTTATATTTATTTTCAGTTTGATGTATTTTATTTTAGAGTAAGTTATTTACTATTTGTGCTCCCTTTGGGAAAATGTAAATATTCTGGGACATATTCCTTTGCTACATCCCTTTCCATTACATTTCCCTTAGCTACCTGGCCAGGTGAGGAGGAAAGGAGAGAAGGAGGCATACCAGAGCTTGCATGCAGTCCCTCTCCACTCCCTTCACTACTGACCACTACCCTATCTGTTCTTGGCAACTTCCCTTTCCACTTCCATATCCAGGAGGAGTGGGAGGTAGGGCAACACTTGACTCTTGGAGGTAGGGCAGTGTCACACACCAGTAACATTAAACCTGTGCCTTCTTTCTCTTCTTCAGGGTTTCATAATGACATGAACTGTGTGATGGGCTGGTCTTATCGCAGGTCCAGAGAAGCAGAAGAGAGCTGCATATTGACTTAGGAAAAGCATTTTATGAAATTAGGTGCAACTAAATCCTTTTAATTACATGAGGATATATAAACTGATGAATAAAATATGCTCTTTTATTTGATTCAAATGTTAAATTTCATCATTGCATATAGCATTTTATTGTTAAGAGCAAGTAACAAGAGTTCAAAATGTCATTCCCGTATGTCTGAGGTCCATTTACTCAGTTAGTATGTACTGACCATCCACTATACTCCAGGGAGTCTGATGGCAGTAAAGAAAATGACTAGGAACAAGAAGAGACGGCCCCTGCTTGCACAGGGATTACAGTTTTCTGGACCGGTATTGCAGCAAATGAAACTCAATCCAAAGCATAGCACTGGTTATACCACAGCTGTTGTCATATAGTCTCAAAATGTCAAAATACGGATGTCACTGTTGAAATAGCAATCTGCCTACTAGTAAACTGGCTGCAAATAAGGATATAGAATAATTTTTACAAATGGAACCTGATGAATCTAAAATGAAGTGAGGCATACCACATTCACTACTGAAAACAGAGAATTAGATGCAATTGCACACAGACTCTGTATTTGTTCTTTTTAAATTCAATGATGTCCAATCCCTGGTTAAGCAAACATACACACTGCCCACCCAAAAGGAGCCAAGTCTGTTGCTCTATCCCCTCTTCTTTGCAAAGAAAAGCCTGATGCCCTTGGAAAGGCAGTGTACCCATTTCCAGGAAATGAGTAATAATGGGCTTGAAGCCGGTTCTCCCACATCTGTGTTCATCCTAAATTTAGAGCTATGATCCTGGTCTGCCCAATAAGACATAAAGAGAACTTTCCTGGAAGCTTCTGGCAAATGCTTCACACTTCTTCACATTATCTTGAAACATCTTGTATAAGGACCAGTGTATGAAGCTGCAACAACCATTTTCCACCATAACTTGACAAGTCTTGAATGGAAAAGTCAACACACTGAGGATGGCAAAGAAGAAAAATACAACTGAGGCCCTGTCTAACCATGGGGAGCCACTGCAGTATCTGGGACTTCCTACCCCAGACTCCCCTTGCTGCTGCTGCTGCTAAGTTGCTTCAGTCACGTCCGACTCTGTGCGACCCCATAGACGGCAGCCCACCAGGCTCCCCATCCCTGGGATTCTCCAGGCAAGAACACTGGAGTGGGTTGCCATTTCCTTCTTCAATGCATGAAAGTGAAAAGTGAAAGTGAAGTGGCTCAGTCGTGTCCAACTAGACTCCCCTTACAGTGTGATAATTAAATCATGTTATTGTTTAACTCACCACAGGTTGCATACTCTATTATTTGTGGTCAAATGTATTTTAACTGATATATCTGGTAAATTTTGTTTTTAAACTGCAGACAAGAACTTGCATAGTCGATATCAAGGTGTCCCCTCAATGTTGAGACTTTTAAATTTTTTCACTGAGTGTTCCAAACTTGAGACAATCCTTGCCATGAATGCCTACATTCATTAATTGAAGCCTAACATGGAGGAGTATGGTGTATGTGGCTGGGTGGGGGTTAAGGGATGAGAGTGATGTATACAGAGAAAGCATATGTGGAAACAGACTAAACTGAAAGGAATGGGACCTAGGAATGGTGGTTTCTTAAATGTTAACTACATTTCTGGAAATAGAAATAAGAAGCTCTTATGATTCAACCAGATTAGGGAAAAAGAGTTGCTGTGTAAGACTGGAGATGATGTGAAGAGAAGAAAGTGGGAAAAGTGCTCACAAAATAAACCCTAACTCGTTTCTAGAGTTTCACAGAAACCCTAGTTTGACAAAAACCTAAAGTTGCTAAATTGCCCCACATCACACATCCTAGAAATGTGTGGATTCAATTACAGAGCGAGAGAGACTACCAGCAGCAAAGATGCTTTTCTTGGAATTTCAATGCAAAGCAAATGTACAGATGTTGGCATAAAAGCCAAACTGAAATGGAATGAAAGATAGAGGTCCAGAGAGAAGATTGGAGAAGATAAAGAATTAAATATGCAGTAAAAGAGACCATTACATGCACAGCATCAAACTTGGACAGCCAAAGCCTTAGCTACTAGCATACTCAGATGCTAGTATTGGTGACATGTACGGGCTAAAGAAAAACAAAGGGTAAGGGTAACAGAATCAAACAAATACTACATTAAAATCGCTTATCTCTGTGGGCAGGCTGTAAAAATCATATCATTCTCATTGAAAAATAATTCATTAAACTGCACCCCAGCAGGATGTAAAGAACAACACACAGCATACGAAGATATTGAGCAGCAGGGGGCAATAAACTTTATAAAAACTATTAAAGCATGCAACAAAGCAAGATAATACAAGGAGGAAACAATGGAAATGTCAGTCCAATTTATAAAATAGCCATGTTAATACATAAGTGCAAACACTTCAGGAAAAAACATACATGCTTATCACATTAAAATGCATGCTTGTGAAACCACCCTTGAGATGTCAAAAGCTGACCTGCCGCAGGGCTGTGAAATAAAAGCCAGCGGGTTGCCACATGGAAAGGCCTGGTCCAGAGAGCTTCACACCAGGTAACCTACTGAAATGCCATAATTGCTTGTAGGTATCTGAGACTGCTCCAGTTACAGACACAGAGGTTAAATGAAAACAGGGCCACACACGGTCCACAACCAGCGATGTGCGAGGACACTTGTAGCTCTAGGCTGGTAGGCTTGAGTGCCCTCACCTTCAACCCAGTTTCCTCCGGTGTTACTGGATGGTTGAGGAACTAATCCTACTCATTCAACTGTTCCTGAGAACTGCATAGCTTAGGGTCACCTCAGAGCACACACAGTGTCCATAAGCTGTGTTTTCAAACTGTTTTACTCCCCCACTTCTCCCTGAGCATATGAACTTCCCTCCCATAAAAATGTCTTTGGGATTCCTTACACTCATCATTCTTGTAAGGCCACTTGAGAGGCACTATAGATCTCTGTATAACGCCTTAGTAATTACTTAGTGACCAGATTTCCTCCTGCCACTTCACTGGGTGAGGAGGCAAAGGAAAGGCCGGGGGGGTTGGAGGGAAGGATTGGGCATTAGACCAGGGAAGAAAAGAGAAAGGAAAATCTTGTCTCCCAGGGCATGATGGTGGGCCAAGGACTGGTGACAAGATGCTAATAACCCAGAGGTGATGACTGAAATAAAAATGGAACCCTGAAGATAAACTGTGCTTAAGAGGACTTTAGTCTACTTTGAATGATTCTGGAGTGGCCAAGACAAAAGTAGTGACAACTTCTTCAAATGAAATCTGCTCATCTCTCCAAAATTATTTCCTAGCCTTCCAAGGCCTAACTGTGCTATAGGGAATCCTCCTCACGTCAACAAGACAGGGTGATTAAAGCAGAACCCAAGATCAGACACCAACAGAAACCAGTGCTGCCATTACCACCTGCCAACCTGACAAGCACTGAATACAGGCATATACCATATTCCTGAATCAAACATGTATCCATCCAATCAGCTCGTGATGAAGCAGCGATTTTCACTAATGGTCAAGATCTCCCTTTCTCAACCCTGTTCCCATCTCTGTCTCTCCCTCCCTTCTCACTCTTTCTTCAGTTGACAGGAGTACTGGGCCATAGTACGTACAAATGTCCTGTGTTTCCTTTAACACTTTCCCATAAAACCATGCCCACAATCTTAAGCCTTCTACTTCTCCACCGCTCAGATTTCATAACAAAAAATAAATCATTTTAGCCAAATTCTGTTTTAAGATTCCTGCTGAGACTTCAGATTTTAGGCTGGAATGAATTTTTATGGCCAAGTTATAAACACCTGATACTCAGCAGGTGCCACTAAAATGTATAGTTTTGAGATTACATGTGGCTTCCCTAATTTCAAAAGTTGATCTACTTGAAGATAATTTGTTTTAAAAACTGTCAAGCTATAAAAGCCACTACATTTCCTTTCACTAGCTTATAAAGATTAATTGGAAGTAACACATGGTTGTAATTTATAGGTCGACGAAAATTTTGCCTGTGTTAGTAGAGTGTGGCAAAGGAAACTACACATCCTCAGCTGAAAACTGAGATCAAAGCTACTCATAAATAGAATATCTTGGAAGATTTGTGTATTTGTTTGTTTATCTTAAGATCGGAGGTGATAGTGTTGTGGCTCTCTCACTAGAAAGAGCATTTTTACCTGAGATCCCAAGAATAAAACAATCTGGTTCTCTGTAATAATTATTTCTAGATTCCTTTCACAAGGCCCTTGAGCTAACAGCTTCAACATTACTCAGATAAAAGATGTGAGAAATCATACCTAGCAAACTGTAACTGTGGAGTTAACCCAACAGTACTGTCAAAATAGAATTTCACAGGAATGATCAGGCATGGTTTCGGTCTTAGGATTAAAAGTTTATTTACTTATTTATTTTAACTGGAGGGTAATTACAGTACTGTGGTGGTTTTTGCCATAAATTGACATGAATCAGCATGGCTGTAAATGTGTCCCCTGGTCCTGAAGCCCCTTCCCACCTCCCTCCCCATCCCATCCCTCTGGGTTGTCTCAGTACATGGGCTTTGAGTGCCCTACTTCATGCATTGAACTTGTACTGGTCATCTAATTCACATATGGTAATATACAGGTTTCAATGCTATTCTCTAAAATCATTCTACCCTCACCTTCTCCCACAGAGTCCAAAAGTCTGTTCTTTATATCTGTGTCTCTTTTGCTGTCTCGTATATAGCGTCAACATTACCATCTTTCTAAATTCCACAATATGTGTTAATATACTGTATTGGTGTTTTTCTTTCTGGCTTACTTCACTCTATATAATAGGTTCCAGTTTCATCTACCTCATTAGAACTGACCCAAATGTGTTCTTTTTAATAGCTGAGCAATATTCCATTGTGTATATGTACCACACCACAACTTTCTTATCCATTCATCTGCCAATGAACATCTAGGTTGCTTCCATGTCCTAGCTATTGTAAACAGTGCTGTGATGAACATCGGGGTACACATGTCTCTTTCAATTTTGGTTTCCTCGGTGTGTGTGCCCAGCAACGGGATTGCTAGATCGTATGGCAGTGCTATTTCCAGTTTTTAAAGGAATCTCCACACTGTTCTCCATAGTGGCTATACTAGTTTGCATTCCCACCAACAGCGTAAGAGGGTTCCCTTTTCTCTACACCCTGTCCAGCATTTATTGTTTGTAGACTTTTTGATAGCAGCCATTCTGACTGGCATGAGATAGTACCTCATTGTAGTTTTGATTTGCATTTCTCTGATAATGAGTGATGTTGAGCATCTTTTCATGTGTTTGTTAGCCATCTGCATGTCTTCTTTGGAGAAATGTCTGTTTAGTTCTTTGGCCCATTTTTTGATTGGGTCGTTTATTTTTCTGGAATTGAGCTGTAGGAGTTGCTTGTATATTTTTGAGATTAATTCCTTGTCAGTTGCTTCATTTGCTATTATTTTCTCCCATTCGGAAGGCTGCCTTTTCACCTTGCTTATAGTTTCTTTCGTTATGCACAAGCTTTTAAGTTTAATTAGGCCCCATTTGTTTATTTTTGCTTTTATTTCCATTACTCTGGAAATTTAGAGAACCCTAAGAAAACTGACCTGTTTCTTTCACCAAAGCAGCGTATTTAGGTACTTTCATGTTTTACCCTTTAACCTATAAAAAACACTCAGGCTGTAGGGGGCAATCTTAACAACTGGTAAGTGAACAAAATAGCAAATGCTGAATTTCAAAAAATGAAAGCAAAAAACTACTGCTACCTAAGAAGAAAGAAGTTAAAAAAAATTACATATAAACCAACACCAAAATGTTATTCTTATGTAAACTCTTCACACTATGTGACTAGCAACAAATAAAACAACCACAACCTTCCATATCTGATGCAGAACCTGCTGATACAGAGGGTCAACTGTACTAGGACATTTTATATAAGGGAACTGAGCATCTCCAGATTTTAATACCCATGGGGGCCTGATGTCAATAACCCACAGATACTGAGAGATGACTGTATATGAGTTCCCATTTAGGAGATGGAGACCACAGGTCTTACTAATTTAAAGAAAAGTAACTAAAACTGCAAAAAATCCACCCCAAACCACTCCCCCACAAAAAACTGTCCAACCATCAGATTAAGAAAAAAGTAGTCAAGCTTTTTGTCTCTGGCTCACAAGTTAATATGACTTCAAATTTTGAGTCCTGGTACCCAGGACTATCATCTTATATCCTTACTTATTTTGGATATCCCAAGGTTTTATATTCAAGTTCTACCATGTTATCAGTCATATGTTATCTTTAAATTTGGAAGTACACACACATGCACACATCAGAATTTCTTAAAACAAGGATTCAGGGCTCAATCTATAAAAAGAATTGAAATATTAGTTTGATGGGAATTCTATCTATTAGAAAACGCTACACACAAACACCACTTGATTTTTTTTCCCCTCCAAATTAGACAAAAACCTTCCTGATTATTTATTTATGTCGTTTGGCAGGACTAAAATCAGCCTGTCTCCAAATTTTGCAGCCATCCATGCTTTTTCTAATAAGAACTAATTTTACAAGGTCCTTTCTGGCCAAGAAACTTTCAACCACTATAAACTAGTCAGACACAATACAAGATGATTAGACCAGAGTATATAGACTGTGTAGCATAAACTGCCAGTTAAACATTATAGCATGCTTCATTTTAATCATGTAGCTTTCATCTTTTTTGAACACCCTTTTAGCATCTCTTGAAAAAAAGAGGCTTTGAAAAAGCTGAGCTACTGCTAAACACTGTAAGCTGATGCTGCTATGCTGTGCTTTGCCCCACTGCCTCCCCACCCCCATAAACACGAAAAAGATCATCCTCAATACTTTAAGGTCTAATAACTGTGGTCTTAAATGAGACAGCACGCTATCGTCAGTTGAAAGGTCGATTCGAATCAGGTTGAAATGCAATAATGTATCACATTCACATTTATCATCACTGTGACAATATATTTAGTATAACAATAATAAATAAATGGTAGGCTAGCAGAAAACTTTATGGCATGTGTTATTACACATTTAATTACAAGGTTAGTTTATGCCAGGCATAATACAATTAAAATAAAATTCTACATTTCTGATGGCACAAAATGTTAGGTCAAATACAATAAATTTAAAACAAAATTCCACAGTGCTAATGCCATACACACAAAAAAGTAAGCCAAATAACTGCAGTGACTCCCTTGAAGGCGGGTGCAAAAACATAGTTGGCATTATATTTTAATGGAAATGAGAGATGTGTAAGCTTCAGACGATGCAATTTCTCAGAAAGCCTAATATTAATTCCTAAGTTTTGCCTATTTGATGGCCATGCTATTCAAGAAAAAATTTTGTTTTAACACAAGTGTATTTTGTGATTGTATGGATTCTTCTCAATTCCCTAATGCATTTAGAAAACAAAGTTAATTTTTAAAAATTATTTAAAGTATGGTTAATTTTATTTTTCTTGTTGCAGATGCATAAAGTAGTGTGTGCTCATAACCATAAAATATTAAAACACAGAATAGTATTTAAGCTTATAAAATAAGACCCAATCACCTCACTACACAAATGAATGAAAACCAGAAGTTCAGAGAAGGTGAGTGATTTGCCAAAAATCAAACAGTAACTAGTTAATAATTAGACTCCAGGTCTTCTGACTATGAGGACAAAGCACCTTACATTTCTTCTTTGGGAAAAGAGAAAACATCTGAAAGAAAAACACGTGGTATTTGAGTATAAGTTGTGATAGTACACCAAAACATGCCTAAAAGATTTGGTAATAGCATAGACAAAAGACAATAATGATCTCTGTGGATTGGGAATCATTGGATCTTCACAAAGACTTAAAAGGATCTCTCCACCATCCCATTAATTCATGCATATTTGTTTATTTAAAAAACAGATTTATCACAATTCTTAGGTAAAAAAATCAAAAGAAGAAGGGTTTTAGACAAAAGATGGCTTTTAGAATAACTATTAAGAAGAGACATTTACATCTAAAAAATGGACAATAACAAACTTTCTGTTTTATTTTCAAGCTACCCCCCAAATTACCAAGTTTTCTCCTTGCAAGGCTCTTTCTTCAACATTGTGGTGAAGGTTCTAGCTAGTGCAACAAGGTATGAAAAAGATTAAAACCACTTAAAAAGGAATGATTAAAACTGTCTTTATTCATAGATGATACGACTCTATAAATAAAATATCCTAAGTGAAATGAAAGTCGTTCAGTTGTGTATGACTCTTTGCGACCCCATGGACTACAGTCCATGGAATTCTCCAGGCCAGAATACTGGAGTGGGCAGCCTTTCCCTTCTCCAGGGGATCTTCCCAACCCAGGGATCAAACCCAGGTCTCCCACATTGCAGGTGGATTCTTTACCAGCTGAGCCACCAGGAAAGCCCAAGAATACTGCAGTGGGTAGCATATCACTTCTCCAGGGGATCTTCCCAACCCACAAATCGAACTGGGGTCTCCCGCATTGCAGGTGGATTCTTTACCAAGCTGAGTTACCAGGGAAGCCCACAAAACAATTTTAGAAATAATACACAAGTCAAGCAAGGTCTCAGGATAAAAGATCAACATTTAAATAAAAATCAGCCATAAATCCATATATTATGATATATCTGAAGATTAAATTAGGAAAACAATTCCATTCACAACAGTCATCAAAAATATTGGTTCAGAGGGCTTCCCTGGTGGCTCAGATAATAAAGAATTGGCTTGCAAGGCAGGAGACCAGGGTTCAGTCCCTGGGTTGGGAGGATCCCCTGAAGAAGGGAATGGCAACCCACTCCAGTATTCTTGCCTAGAGAATTCCATGGACAGAAGAGTCTGGCAGGCCACAGCTGATAGGGTTGCAAAGACTCAAACATGACTGAATGCCTAACACATATATAAATTTACCAAAGAATTACTATACTTGTAGGCATACTGAGAACTACAAAACATTGCTTAGAGTTTATGAAAGATAATTTAAATAAATGAAATGATATGCTGTGCTCATGGTTTGGAAGATTCCATATTGTTAAGACAGGAATTTTGCTCAAATTGATTCAGTGGAATTTCTATCAAAATTATAACAGACTTTTTTCATAGAAACTAACAAGTTGATTCTGAAATTTATATGAAAATGCAAATAAGCTAGAATAGCTAGAGCAATTTTTAAAAAGAGCAAAGTTGTAGGACTTACAACACCTAATTTAAACCTACAGAAATCAAAACAATGTTGTAATGACATAAGATAGACACATATATCCATGGAACAGGAGAGAGTTCAGAAAGGAACCCTTACACATATGGTCAACTAATTTTCAATGAAAGTATCAAGACAATTCAAACAGAAAAGAGCGTCTTTTAAAGAAATGTTTCTGAAACAACTGGATATATACACACACACACACACACACACACACACACACACAATACATATATATATCTCCAGGATAATTTTATATATATATATATCAAGGATAATTTCCTATTTGATTAACTCAAAGTCAACAGATTAGGAACCTGAGTTACAGGTATATATGTGCGTGTGTGTGTGTGTATATGCCTAAACAAATAAGCAAACAAACTTAGGTACTTATACTCTGTACAAAAATGAACTCCAAATGAATCACAGAATTAAATTTAAGAGCAAAATTATAAAATTCTAGAAGAGACACCTAAGAGAAAATCTTCCTGACTTCAATCAGGCAAAGATTTCTTAAATATGACACTCAAAATATGATCTATAAAAAATATGATAAACTGAACCTCATCAAAATTAAAAGTCAAAAGACATTATTAAGAAAATGAAAAGATAAACTAAGACTGGGAGGAAATATCTGCAAATCATAAACCTGATAAAGTATATGTATCCAGAATATATAAAGACCTTTTATAATTCAATTAGAGAAACAACTCAATAAAATGGTTAAATATTTGTAAAAAGTTTCACCATTTTACCAAAGAAGATAATAAGAATGGACATGAATAAATGAATAAATATAAATATACAAATACATGAAAAGACACTCAACTCATTAATCATTAAGGACATAGTGGCAGGCAGAATTCTAAGGTGTCTCTAAAAACTCTCACTCCCTGGTTTGTATAACCACTCCCTTTGAGTATGCACAATACTTGTCAATACGATGGGATTTCACTCCCCTGATAAGGTGGAATTGTAAGATAAAAAGTGAAGAGATTTTACACATGTAACTCAGATTCCTAATCAGTTGACTTTGAGTAAATCAAATAGGAAATTATCCTGGATGGGCTTGATCTAATCAGGCAAACCCTTTAAAAGAGGCCTATGTGTCTTCTCTGAAAGAGAGGCTCAAAGAGCAAAGGGTTCTTCTGCTGGCCTTGACAAAGCAAACCACCATGTTGTAGGCTGCCTCTGGAAGGAGCCACATGTCCAGGACCACTCCAGGGTGTTCTCTGGAAGCTGGGGGAATCCCCAGTTGATAACCAGCAAGAACAGGAGGACTTCAGCTCTACATCCTCAGGGAGCTAAATTATTCCAGCAACCAGTGAACTTGGAAGAGGTCCTCAGTCTTCAGATGAGACTGTGGTCCCAGACAACCCTATGATTTCCATCAGTGAGTGCCTCAACACTGGACCCAGTTAACCTGTATTCAGACTCCTAATTCAGAGGAACTGGGGATGAAAGGGTATGTTGATTTAAGTTGCTATGTGTGTGGTAATTTGTTACACTGCAATAGAAAACAAATTCAAAATAAAACTGCTGTGATATACTACTACACAATCAAAAAAATTGGAACTGGTTATTAAAAAAAAAACCTGGAATCATCATATGTTGTTGTTGGGGATATAAAATGGTCCAATCCCATCACTTCTGAAAACAATTTTTACATTTTCTTTCAAAATTAAACATGCTTTTACTGTAAAACATTAAATTACACTATTACGTGTCTATAAGAAATGAGAACATTTTTCCACACAAAGACCTGTATGTGAATTTTCATAGCAGCATTATTCAAAATGGCCAGAAATCAGAAACAATCCAAATATCTATCAATTGTTAAACAACACATAAACAAATATATGTATAATATATTTATAAGACATATATAATATGGCATATTTATGCAGTAAACTAATACTCAGCAATTAAAAAAAAAAACTAAATATAGACACATACAAGTTAAATAGACTCAAGAACATTATGCCAGTAAAAGAAGCTATGGTTTGGGAAGATTCCATATGCCGTGGGGCAACTGAGCCCATGTGCCTAGAATCCCTGCTTCCCAACATGAGAAGCCACTGAAATGAGAATCCCATCTACCACAGCTAGAGAGTAGCCCCTGCTCACTGCAACTAGAGAAAACCTGCACAAAGCAATGAAGATCCAGCCCAAGAAGCCAGGCACAAAAGACTACATATTTAATGAATATATTTACATGAAATCTCTAGAAGAAGCAGAACTATAGAGAGACAGAAAGTAGGTTGATGCTTGCCTGGGTTAGGAGTGGGAACAGAGATTAGTGGGTATGAGGGGACTTTTTGATGGAGATGATGGATTTCTTTCAAAACTGGATTATTGTGATGGTCACAATTTGAAATTTACTAAAACCATCCAAATTATACATTTACAATGGGTGGGCGGTATGGTGTATAAAATATACTTCATTAAGACTCTTAAAAGTGAAAAAAGGCTTTTTCATATCAAACACCATTCAAATAGAAGTGAAAAGTGGGATATTTGTAATATAAGACAAAATGAACCTGCCATACCTATTTTCCAAATATTTCTTATTCAGATGTCAAACACTGACTCAATGACAATCCAACTTTTCAACCCTTTCGTATTCATATTCAACATTAAGCATTTATCTTACAATCCACCTGGTTATAAAATCTCTCTCCCATTTACATTATGCTTCTGATTCAAAATTTCCAGGAGAGAATTCTGACACACATCCTACTAAAAGAAGAAAGCAACACCAAAGTCAAATTAGGCCATGTCTCCTTCAAAATGCCTTTACCCATAACTTTTCTGATTTGTTTTCAACTGCTTCAATAAAATGGACTTAAAGTCATGCCAGTGTTCATAAATTGGTATTAATTATAAGTGATGAAGATTTAAAATTTTATGTCACATCTAGAATACTATGGGTTTTTAGAATCCTGACAAATTTTCTTCCTTTTAGGCAAATGAAAATTCTGTGACCTTCTAAACAAAAGGAAACAATCAAATCAAAACTGTTGCCAAGAAACTGACCCAAAACATTACTCAAAAAGCAAATTAAATGAGAAAATAAGAGCAATAAATTACAATGGCAGCTGTTAGGGATATTTCCTATTAAAGTCACTTTTAATGAGTATGTTAATATATATTTTCCAATCAACCTCTTAACTATTTGGAGGTTTTACTTAATAACGAGATAAAACTGAATCCATCTAAATGAATATATTATCTCAAGGGTGCTTTCATCCTAAATGCAATGGAATCTCTGGAAAAAAATGTGTTGGAGTCTTGACTCTGTCACTTCAAACTTGTTAAGAAACCTTAAGATAAGTCACAATACTGCTCTCAGCCTCAGTTTCCAATATTTGTAAAATAAAACTAATAATAATATTTGACCATCCTACTTCATAAATTTTACATGAAGACTAAATAAAAGAATATAGGGGAAAGTTTTATAAACTCAGGTAGGATACAAAATCAGCTATTTAGAAAGCAAAAAGCAAAAGATGTTGAATTTGTTAGACATCTATTTGTTATTTCTAAGGCAAGGACATAATTTCCTTCACTGAGGCATATAGTAGTCACATAAAAAAATAAATTTATTTCAAGGAGCTCAAAGCATATCATATGTATCATCTCGTGTATCTTCATCATATCCTCTATGTGGAAACTACTATTTCTACTCAAATTGTGAAGCTTGTGAAAAGAAAAGCTAAATGACCAGTCTTGGTGTCACAGATTGGAGAAGGCAATGGCACCCCACTCCAGTACTCTTGCCTGGAAAATCCCATGGACGGAGGAGCCTGGTAGGCTGCAGATCATGGGGTTGCGAAGAGTCAGACACGACTGAACGACTTCACTTTTCCCTTTCATGCATTGGAGAAGGAAATGGCAACCCACTCCGGTGTTCTTGCCTGGAGAATCCCAGGGACGGGGGAGCCTGGTGGGCCACTGTCTATGGGGTCGCACAGAGTCGGACACGACTGAAGCGACTTAGCAGCAGCAGCAGCAGTGTCACAGAAGCAACCAATGCTCCATTTCATCTTCAAGCAGGACTATAGATGCTCTGGGAATTGTATGTATCCTAAGAGGTCAGAGGTGACAGCCCAAATTTGTATTTCACATTTTTTTTGGCACTGTCTGCTTCGTAATTACAGGAGATATCATTACTTTTGTTTCCTTTGCTATCTTTACAGACAGAGAACTTGTCAAAATGTAGTGAAGACAATAAAATGCCAATAAATATATTGCCTTAAACTTGGAGGTCATTACCAAGGAGAGGTTTTGTTTCTGAGAAAGAAGATGCATAGTTCAGTAGGCAGTTAGAGTGAATCTATGTTTGCTTGGCACCTGGGTCCTAGTGAAAATGATCCAACCGACTTGTAAACAGGCACGATGCCATTCAGCCATATGGGTGCACGTAGATGCTGCCAAGTGACCATGTAGGAGAATCAGAAGCGTTTGTTGAGGGCAGCAGTCCCAGCGTGGGACATCCAAACAGCTGTCTACCCTGAGATTCACATGCCTGTGGTTAAGGGGACGCGACGTGGTTAATCTAGGTTGGATTAATTTTAAAACATAAAAATCAGCTTCCTTGGCCCCAAATGGTCAGTTTGGTACATGGGTGAACCATCTAACAGTATCCTCTCGTCTCTGTGTTTGCCTTTCTTCCCCTAAAAATCATGATGTATTTCTATTTAATGGCTTTCCAAGGTATCTAACTGCATTCCACGATACTGATCTATTATTTGAAAAGAAAAATAGTCTTCATAAATCCCAGTAACCTACTTTCTTAATCTAAATTTTTTTTAGAAATATGGCCATATTTATCTTTGTAAAGATAAGCATCATTTTGGTGAAAGGCTGGTAAACTTATTTTAGTCAAGAGGTCAAGCCAAGCCGCGAAACCACATTAAGGAACTTAGAGAAATAAATAAAATCAGTTTGGGAACTTTACAACAAGAATAATTTTATGTGAGTTTAAAGTCTGGACAATTCAGAAGCTTTAATTACTTAAAATTTGGGAAGAAGGCTTGTTCCTTTAAAGTTTTATGTAGAACTCTCAAAGATCTCATTTACATACTTAGTGCGCAAAGCATGGGCTACAATATTTTCAGGAACAAGAGCTGCAAAGGAAATTAGAGAAGTGATGGCAATTTCTCCAAACCTCTAAAAACATCATTAGGAAGAGCATTATTTTGGGGGTCGTATTAGTGTAGGGCAGAGAACTAGACAGACGCACATTTCACAGCTGGGGAACTGCACATAACATACACGCACACATACATGCGTGGAGCTAAGACAGTTTGTTCCAGGAAGTGACTCTGAGCCTTGTGTAAGGACGTTTTACTCATCCAAGGTGCAAATGAGATGAAGAAACCTGGAAAATGCCTCTGAAAGATCAAAAAAACTATCACAGAGTCCAGGTACTTTATTCACAGATGATCCCTTTGTCTTCTATCAGATTCTATTCATGCTTGGCTTATACATAATGCCAACAAACCCGGGTGTCCAAGCTAAAACCATATCTGAAACAGAAAATTAAAAGAGAGATCTAGAAATGCTAACAGTAGAGAAGAATTATGACTGACAGTAAGGGATCAACAGAAAAAGGGGGAGATAAACAGCAGGGGAAAAAACTCTCAAAATGAACTATGATACAGGCCAATCTGGTGTATAGTTACAGCAGGCCTCATAGTTCAAAGTCCCTAGGACACCAACCAGATTGTTTTCATGGCAATGAAATGCATACATAATAATACTCCTAAGTCATAAAGAAAAGGCTCAATTGTCTTCCACACAAAAATTCTTTCCACGATAACTTAAATAAAAAAGAAAAAGTTTGGTGATTAAAGAATAGGCCCCCTTTTACCCAAAATAATCTCCTTTAAGTTCCAGAGAGCTGAAGTTTGCTTGCACATGTACTATATTCATATGTATAAATTATGAACAACTTTATAGCCCTAAAAATGTCTGGATACTGATGAGATCTTACCCTGATAAGATGATTCCTGATTTACAAGCTTGAATTTCAAGAGTTACGATGCAGCATATAAAACATTATTATAAATTTCAACTCACTGCTACCCTTAGTACTATACCAGTTTGAGGAATGTTTTATCTCTTTCATACTAAATCATCAAACTGTAAATAGTTTAAATTTTGGCAACTTTTGTTTCCTCTCCTCCACCTCAAGCGTTAAAATGTATGCCTTCATTAGAATGCTTTCCTCCTTCACGCCAGCAAATAATTAATTATTCTTCATAAATAAGTAAAATATCTCTTTACATGTAGGTCATTGCTCAGTAGAAATTATAAATTGCAAGCTCCTCTCTTTGTCCTCACAAACAAATAAATTCAGGAAAAACAGACTCTTTGAATAACCTTTTCCATAAAATTCAACTCCCTGACCCTCCAAACTGAATGTTAAGTGACTATCAATTTATTTGTCTGCTTCTGAGAAGGCCTGTGGAATATGAGATGTCTAATAACTATGAAAGTGCCTCTGTGAAGACATGAAAGGGGATTTTAGTCTTATTTTACACTTTGAGATATTTAGTATACAGTGAATGGAATTATCCTTCCAAGTAATTAAATCACAAATTGAAGGAATTATGAACCTAAACAGAGTGTACTGAACTATAATTAGATCATTAAAAGAGCCACCGCTGAGTGCACATTACATGCCACCATACACCTGCTGCTGAGATTATCTCATTTAATACTCACAATAGCTCTGAAGAGTGACTTGCCCAGGGTCACCCACGAGGTACCCGAGAATGAATTTGGAGATCATCAATTTAGAGAACACAAGTGTTTTTAAGAACCAACAACTTTAAAGTTTAAAATGAAAAACAATAAAGGTGTGAGGGTGAAGTGAGCATACCCATGCATTTTGATTTTTATCTAGTTACCTAAACACTCATACTGCCTAGTATGTGCCAGAGCATTTACAAAGAATGACAGACGATTGCTCACTGTCATCTAACAGTAACATATGCTAACCTAAACACTGAATGTGTTCCAGACATGCTTTTGAGTGTTTCACACACACACCATCTCATATTAATAATGTTCAAGATAAGCTTGGGAAAAAGGTCTACTAATAGTGTTCTCTGTTAAGAACTATCCCGTGATTTCCTATAACACGCAGAACAGAACCCAACTCCCACTGAGTCCCGGAAGGCCCACGCCACTGTGCCCCTGCCTGTCTAACCAACCTCATCTGAGTCTGTCCTTCCAACTTATACACCCAAGCCCCACTGGGTGTTTTTGTTTTGTTTTGTTTTTGTTTTTTAAATTCTACTCCTAGAAGAGACCTAGTTAGTTCCTACCTGAGAAATTCTGTGCTTGTCACTTCCACTGAACTTCTTTGTCTCTAGACTTGCTGTGGCCAGCTCCTTCAGGGTATCAGGGTCTCAGCCAAAATCTTAATTGTGGGAGGACTTCCTTGCTCACCCATCAACAGCAGCACACAATGTTACCTGTAGTAATCATCCTGCTTCATTTCTTCACAGTACTCAGCACTAGCCTGAATCATGTTGTTAGCATATTTGCTTGTTTATTGCCTGTTCCCTCCCCCCCGACTCTAGAATAAAAGCTTAATGAGCAGGGCGTGTCACATATCTTATCACACAGATAGCAGTATCTGTGGAATGTATGTAATCCTTAAGGCAAAGAGCAGAACATCATACATGAGCTATCAGTTAATTTCATCCAAGACTCTTCATCTTGACATGACAGCTCAGCATCACCATTAAAAATCAGAGTGTTTCCTTCCATTAAATTTTCTAAATAAACTTTTATGTAAATTGAACTATTAAAATAATATCTATCATGATTATTTCTAGTCAAAGATTATTGTAGAACATTTTGAAAACACAAAATAACCAAGAATGAATCAGAAATCTATTATAATTCCAGGGATGGTTTTACCAAGTGGGTGGCGCCACAAAACCAAAATAAAAGGCAAAAAAATTAAACTGATTACTCTTAAGTATACGAACAAAACACTGGGTGGTGTCCTTTGGAAATGCACTGAATATTTTGCCTTTATTTCTCACTATTCCTGTATGCAGGTCAGGAAGCAACAGTTAGAACTGGACATGGAACAACAGACTGGTTCCAAATAGGAAAAGGAGTATGTCAAGGCTGTATATTGTCACCCTGCTTATTTAACTTAGATGCAGAGTACATCATGAGAAATGCTGGGCTGGAAGAAGAACAAGCTGGAATCAAGATTGCTGGGAGAAATATCAATAACCTCAGATATGCAGACGACACCACCCTTATGGCACAAAGTGAAGAAGAACTAAAGAGCCTCTTGATGAAAGTGAAAGAGGAGAGTGAAAAGGTTGGCTTAAAGCTCAAGAAAACTAAGATCATGGCATCCGGTCCCATGACTTCATGGCAAATAGATGGGGAAACAGTGGAAACAGTGTTAGATTTGTTGGGGGTAGGGGTCCAAAATCACTGCAGATGGTGACTGCAGCCATGAAATTAAAAGACGCTTGCTCCTTGGAAGGACAGTTATGACCAACCTAGACAGCATATTAAAAAGCAGAGACTACTTTGTCAACAAAGGTCCGTCTAATCAAAACTATGGTTTTTCCAGTAGTCATGTATGAATGTGAGAGTTGGACTATAAAGAAAGCTAAGTGCAGAAGAATTGATGCTTTTGAACTGTGGTGTTGGAGAAGACTCTTGAGAGTCCCTTGGACTGCAAGGAGGTCCAACTAGTCCATCCTACAGGAGATCAGTCCTGGGTGTTCATTGGAAGGACTGATGTTGAAGCTGAAACTCCAATACTTTGACCACCTGATGTGAAGAGCTGAGTCATTTGAAAAGACCCTGATGCTGGAAAGATTGAGGGCAGGAGGAGAAGGGGACAACAGAGGATGAGATGGTTGGATGCCATCACCGACTCAAGGGACATGGGTTTAGGTACACTCTGGCAGTTGGTGATGGATAGGGAGGCCTGGCTGCTGTGGTTCATGGGGTCGCAAAGAGTCAGACACTACTGAGCGACTGAACTGAACTGAACTGAACTGATTCCTCTTCAAACACACTCCAGTCCAGTTAACCCTGGTAACTTAGTATTTCCTCAACACACATGCTGTTTGGAAGCTTCCATTTCTTTCACTCACCCGGTTCTTTCTGCTTGTTACCACCCCTTCATCTCTACTTGTTCAAATATTCCCGCTGTCCATGAAGAAACTCCCCCTTACTTCCTAGTTGGAAATAATGTCTCTCTTCATGGAATCCTTCTAGCCTGCCTGTGCCTCTGTTGTGGTATTGACAGCACTGGTAGTGTGTCTTCCTTACATGCTTGTTTTCTGAATATGTGCTTTAGCTTCCCTACGCTGTAACCCAGAGGAACAAAGCACTTCATGTGTACCTTTGACTTTTCAATAGCATCTAACCTAGCATCAGATTTCACAGCAAGCCAGGGTTTTAAGTAACATAGCCTCTAATCTAAGCCTCAGTTTTCTCACATATAATGCAGGGGGCTAAAAACAGTACCTAATTCCTAGTATGACTTTGAGAATTAAATGACATTATGTATACAATACTCCAGTAGAGTGTCTAATATACCATAAGCACTCAATATGATTTGTATTCAACAAATGATCAATAAAATAATGTCCTAATCTTGGATGAGGGCAGGTTAAGAAATCTTTCAAATATTTTAAAATGATTAAACATGCCAAAGTCGGCCACCAGCAAGCTATGTTCATAGTAACACGTGGCCAAACTGCAACAATCTTAAACTGCCATTAATTTTTAAATATGTCATCAGTTGACTATCAGTTCTCCTGGGGAAAAAAAAGAAAAATCATCATACTAAGCATATACATCAATTACAAGATATGTTTTCAATTTCAGAGACATTGTGAAGTGTGGCAATGCAGTAATTTTCATGCCAAGTTACTCTCCTGTTTTGTAACACTCATCAGTCCTTTGCACACACATCCTCATCATTCTGGGGATAACAGGCAGCTCCACCAGCACCTTGACATATACACCTGCTACTGCATTTCTTTACAAACTTGGTTTCTCTGTAAGCCCTGGACCCCGGCACCTGTCCTCACCACTGTATGAACATCAAACTCTCCATGTGGCTCAGAACATGTTCCCATAATCCACTGGGCATTCCTCCTCTTCCTTTTCTTTCAGAGTTCCACAGCTTTTAAAGCTTTGACCACTTCTCTCTCTAAGTTATGCTCTTACTATACTGCTACTTTTATTTACAGCTTGTATTTTCATATACTTTGCAAACTGGTTTCACATAAAATAATCCAATTAATTTTCATACCAAAAAACCCTCATGAGGTAAAAACAGGCATTTATTTATCCCCATTTCTCAGTGAAGAGATGGATACCCAGGAGTCTTTCTGACTTGCCAAATTTTATAGCGCTGAGGTGTTAAAAATACCCAGGCGCCATGAGTCCACATACTGTGCTTTTTATTTTAAAGTTCATTTTCACCTCATTCCACCCCATGTTCTCTCCTCTATTCTTCTGTATTTATGGTTTCCTTCATAGACTTCTGCCCCCCTCCTAAGCCTAAGTTGTTAATGCTCAGAACACTCTTTCTCTCTCTGTTTTTCCCCGGTAGTCACCACAGCTTCAGGCTTCAAATATAACCTCTGCATAGAAAAGCCCAGATCTCCATCAAGGTGACGGGTTCTTTTCCCCACTCTATCTGGAGGTTTCTACTCCTACATTCTGTCCTCACATTAAATCAATGAAATGCACTAACTGGTCAAAAAAATGCGAACTCTTAAAAAACAGAGCAAGAGTATCTTATTTTCTAACCATAGTTAAAAAAAAAAAAAAAAAAACAGAAGGTTCTATCCTGTTCTTGAATATCCTGAATATCCCACTGTGAAATGAGTCTATAATAAAAAATAACCTAAAATTTGAAAAAGGATCATCTTTTGCTATCAACTTGGTTCCTAAAACTCTTCTAGCTATTTTGGAGCCCACTCCTTACCTATCAAATATCAACATACCAGTATATGATCAAAGGTGGTGGCAGTCAGAATATTTAACTGCAAATGTGACTGTATGCATTGGATATGGCCATTCAGAGAGTATCAGGTAAGAACCACTCTAGTCCTCTAGTCTGTACTGACGTGACTAACTCAATACCACCCCAAAGATCTGAACTATAGAACTAAACAGATAGTAACAGTGAAACATAAACTTCCATGAGTTTGAAAATCATAGAAAATTAATATCTTTTGCAATTTTAAAAAGAACCCCGTGCCAGGAAACTGTATTGTTCTAGACCATTGCTCCAAATACAAACCACTGTTCAAACACACACCAAAAATTACTCAGGAGTTCTTAAAACTCTGAAAAGCATCAAAGGAGGACATCCAAAAAAGCCACATATAGTACTCTATAAATACTTACAGTTGACATTATCTAGCTGTAGTTCAGCATTTTGTTGCAGCTCTCATTAAATTACTAGCAAAATTAAGGAAATAAGAATCTCTGTTATTTCATTAAGGTCTCTATCTCTATGAAATTTTATAGCATAAAGCAAATTCTTAATGATGATACAATCCTTGTAGATAATCAGGAGATTTTCACAACAATCAAACAGATTAGCTTACAAAATGTCCCATGTTTGGTTCATCATACGCAACTATTGAGGGTATATAATCTTGAAAGGGCAATCCAATAATCACACTAGGAGCAATTTTGTACGATACTAGTGCTGAAAAGTCAATTTAACTTTCCAGCTTTATAAGACTTTGTTATTGCTATTGTTAATTATTTCTCATTTAATGGGAAATTGGCAACAAGGTCCCCGACTGTCATTTTAAATCTGCAGTAATATCATGTGAAGCTTTTCGTCCTTATTCCCAAGTCCTGGATTATCAGACTTAAATGGCAGATCCGGCGTTACAAAAGCTCAGGGGCAGGCACTGTTACACAAATTGCCAATTCAATTAACAGTGTGCAAATGCTCCACTGGCAGACTGCAGGAAGGACAGCCATTTTGGCAAGTGTCATTCCTAATTTATCAAACTGTCAAACCTTCCACCCAGGTGCCTGCGGTCACTGTCTGCTTCTTAATGCTACGTTGTAAAAGCTGCAGGAACCATTCTTGTAGCTTGACAAGGCACAATACTCAAAACTGATTTTAAAATCAAATGTACAGTTGTCTTAATTATTCTCAGTATAAATGATGTTTTAATTACAAAAACAGAGTGGGAATATCAAATCAGAATTGGATACTAGAGTTTACACAGAAAGAAGAGAACTTTTACCTGTCTTGAGAAGAGAGGCAGAAAATTTATCCTAGAATAATTTATTACACCATTGCATTCTTAAATTTTACTAAACATCTGCATAAGCCTCTTGCCCCCCAGATTTATACAGTACTAATTATTCATTGAAACTGAGTCATAAACTTTTCTCCCCATAGTTGTTCCTACACTTTGGGAATGATCCTGAGCAGGGATACACCAAATGATGCTTACATCCTAAGAGTACGTCTCCTCACTCCCTTTACCCTGATTCTAAGTGCCCACATCTACATAATTCCTCATATATTGCTATTGCACATTAAAAGACTACAAACAGCAAAGCATATCAAAGTGTTACCACCTTCCATGGTAACACTTAACATCTTAACAACTATTTATTTCTCAAACAAAACTTTGTATTCAGCACCTAAAAGGAAAGAGGTAAAAAGTTGTTTGAGATTGATCTATTTCAGGAAAAATGTCTCTCTGCTACTTACTTGACATTCTTAATATTCAGCAGTCGACCACTTTTCTCAGAATACCAAGACGACACTCAACATGGGGCCAATGGCTTATTCTCATTACCAAGTTATTTATTTCCTCCTTTCTTCCCAAACATTAATGAACACTCTGCAAGGGTGGGAGGGGATGTACAAAGGGTGTGGATGGAATATGCAGATAAATGAGATACTAACTCACAGTCCATTAGGTTATTTTATTTAAAAAGACAGATCTAGAGGGGGAATTTGCGATAAGTAGCTTTGGGGACCCTGATGCATTATGAAAGCATTCCATCAACAAATAATTATTAAGCATGTATATGTACCAGGTGCTATTATAAGCCAGGCAAACACAGAAGAATAAGACACAGCACCTGCCTGTGAGGACGTAAGTTTTAGTAGAGATAAATGATAGCTGGTTTTTCCAGTAGTCATGTATGGATGTGAGAGTTGGACCATAAAGAAGGCTGAACACCAAAGAATTGATTCTTTCAAGCTGTGGTGCTGGAGAAAACTCAAAAGTGTCCCTTGGACAGCAAGGGGATCAAACAAGTCCATCCTAAAGGAAATCAACCCTGAACATTGACTGGAATGACTGATGCTGAAGCTATAACACTTTGGCCACCTGATGCAAAGAGCTGACTCACTGGAAAAGACCCTGATGCTGGGAAGGATTGAGGGCAGGAGGAGAAGGGGGCAAACAGAGGATGAGATGTCTGGATGGCATCATCAACTCAACAGACATAAATTTAAGCAAACTCCAGGAGATAGTGAAGGACAGGGAAGCCTGGCTTGCTGCAGTCCATGTGGTCATAAAGAGTCAGTCACAACTGAGCAAATGAACAACAAGAAGTCAGAAAAATCTCTTATAATTTTTATTATGTAGGTCAGATATATGTACAGGCAGAAAGCACCTATCTTTCCATGGTCAGAATAGAATATTGCCTGAATCAAGGGTGTCTCACCCAAACTTCCTCTACAACCTGAAATTTCACCAGCAGCAAGTTATTCATTTGGATCTATGCAGTTTTACGTTTTCAGTTTCACCTATTCTAGTTTTACCCACCAAGTATTAATGGCTTAAAGGAACTTTTAGTTAGAATTTGTTGAACATAGGCAGAGAGTACAGGGCTATTGGAACGGGAGTGAAAAGACAAAATGTTTAGCAAAAGGCCAAGGAAGGATGAGAGAGCCTCAGTAACAAATAGCCTTCTTTAAAATTTTGTTCTAAAGAACTTGCACTTTATACATGTATATGTATGCATATTAAAACACACAGTTATACTGTACACTTACCAAGGACATAATGGCTCCTCCAGAATGCAAAAAGGAGATATGAATACCACGCTTACAATCTGGCAGCCAGTTTATAGACTAAAATCTGAAGCCAACCAGTATGGTTCCATTACTATGACAGCATCAGTCTGGGTAGATGAATTTAGTCACTGGCAGTGGGAGTCAGAAGCATTCCCCAGCGTCAAACTCTGCTGGTACTGCAATTCACTGAGAGATACCTTGATTTTTATCACTGCCAGTAATTTTCATCATTCTTGGTACAATTTAATCTATTCACCTTTAGCCCAGTGTCTATACATCCACATCACTACACTGGAGAGCTGCTAGGAAGCATAACATCTATTTCCCACTACTCTGCAAAGCAACCCCTTCCCTGGCAAGGCCAGGCTCCATGCTCCCTCACCGAACCTAACTGGCCCAATCTCCACTCTTGTAGGTTTGTCAGCAGTTTCTGCAATTTCTGCTCCCTCTTACTTGTCTAAATCCTACTGATTTCTCAAGGCTTATCACATAATTTTTGTTTGTAAGATGAGTATTGGTGCTGGGGTTTGCTGTGCCTTAAGGACATTCCAGTTATTGAGTACAATTATTTATATACTGACTAATGTATGATACAGCACTAAAGATATAATAAAATAAAGATGCTGTGTGCTAAGTCGCTTCAGTCATATTTGACTTTTTGTGAGCCCATGGACTGTAGCCCGCCAAGCTCCTGTGTCCATGGAAGTCTCCAGGCAAGAGTACTGGAGTGGGTTGCCATGCCCTCCTCCAGGGGACCTTTCCAAGCCAGGGATCGAACCCGCATCTCTTATGTCTCCTGCGTTGGCAGGAGGGTTCTTCGTCTCTAGTGCCACCTGGGAAGCCCAAGATACAGACAGTAAGAGTGATCAATAGCAAGGACTTCAATGTACTGAGCGCCTACTTTGTGTGCAGCTATCTTTTAAGAGCTTTACATGTTTAACCTATTACCACACAGAGAGAGGCCAGGCCAATCATCATCTCCCTCTTACAGTTAAGGAACTGAGGCATAGGACTGACAGCCCAGCTGCTCAAGGGCATCTGTCTAGGATGTGATGAAGCTAAGATTCAAACCCAGACAATCCGGCTTCAATACTTATGCCCTCTTTCTGCAGTTATTATGTCTACGGACATCCATCATATCAACCCCCAAATTCTCCCAAGCAGAGTGTAAGGACCACATTGTTCTACTCTTGTTTATAATGAGACTGGAGAATCTGAATAAAGGTGTGCCTTACACAGGTTACCTCGGGAGTCAGTGAAAACACCAGAATGATAGCCCATTCTATTTCCCACTGTTTCCCAGCCCAGACTACCTCTTAAAGATGAATTCAATCCCATTTTGAATCCCATCCTGTGTTGGTCAACTCTAGAGTATCTACAAATCTCCACAATCTTGCCTTGAAGTTATTTTGAACTAATTAAGCAGGACGAACTCTAATCACTGGTTGATAGTCCCTGCTATCTATTATTTACTTTTATTCCCCCATGAAGCCTGATGTCTGGTAGGAAGTCTTTTATACTAAAATTTAATTACCTCTTCCACCCTAGGGGAGGTGTGCAAAACCCTGATAACAGAGTAAACACACGAAGGTTAGAGAAACTCATCTTCGCATGGTGTTTCCCGTCACCTGTCACTTGGAGGGGTGATGTTCTCTGCGGGTTTCCGCACGTGTCCGCGGTGAGCAGGACAAGAAGCACAGTCAGTTTGGAGGTGCCAGCTGGAGAAGCTAAAGGATGTCTTGATTCAATCCTTCAAACTGTGGTTTCCTCTCCTGGTTTGACATTTGTACACTGGCCATCTATCCTACCACTGATCACGCAATGAACAAAACGCCAGTCATCAGCAACTCTATGTTTTCTTTTCCAGAAAGAAATGAGATTTGTTTCCCCAATGATATGTGGAAATTGGTCTCAATGGGGAACATCTGGCTCGTGCATGTACTGAACATGTATTCCGTGTGCTTCCTCTGCCAGGTGAAGTGCTGTGCGTGACATAGATGTGAACATCACAGTTCCCGTCCTCACCTAGCTTGCCATCTACTTGGGGTGCCAAATCACGTCGTGTGTCCACTTCTCCTTTTTGCCTCTAACGGCATCATCTCTGAGGAGATACTCATTATCTGAACAAGACCAACAATTGCTCCGTGAATCTGTATTTCTCTTCTTTCTGATACCCTGTTATCAGATCAATCTTCCTAAAAACAACATTAAACCTCCTTTCAAACCAAAACCTTCTAAGTGTACTTACTGGTGACTGAAATTTACTCTCTAGGCAGTCATTCCAAGCCAAAACTCCCCAACCCTAGGTCTTAC